>NC_136421.1:154488258-154600758 GCF_052625555.1 Lactuca saligna
TCACCGGGCCAATCCGAGTTTCGCCCAGCATACTCTCGTACACCCAGCATACTATAGGACTAGGCCTCGGATCGTCCACGTCGCCCCCTATGCGACGCTATGCCCTGTCCCATCCGAGCTCTGAGCAGTCGAGGATGCGGTCACGCATGACGCACGCGTAAGCCCAGCGTATCAAGCCAGTTCCCAGCCCCTATAAAAGGGATGCGAGGGTTCCGGGGAAAATGCTCATTTCCTCTCATCTTTCTTGCGTTTTTGCCTCGGTTTCCGTGCACGTGATATCCTGAAGCCACGGTTTCCATACTCAAGCCTCGAAGGTCTTTTGTGCTCCCGAGATTCTCGAGAATCCCAAGAAAATCCGCTTTCTCGAATCAAAGTTCTGCTCGGTTTTCATCTCGCCTTCTTCGATCTTTCAAGTGAGTTCATACCCCTGTAAAATATGCTTTTAAATGTTTGATAAATGCTTTTTATACAATATTACGGGGGAAAATGAAAGTAAAACACATGGTTATTATCGTGTATAACTTAACGATTCACTATATAAACTTTTTATCTAAGTAATCATATGTGATTCATAAACTACTACATGAGTATTCTCGTATGAAATATATATTTTCACTAACACCTTGTCTTGTGGAAATAAAACGTGTTTATATATGTATACAAATGAAACACAATTTCAAAAACTATAATAGGTATAGTTTACGAGGAAATCATGAAGATTTACATATTAAGAACACTACATCAAAGAGATATTCGCATATACAAGAACAAATGGATATTTTCATACGTAATTATGTTTTATACTAAATTTTGTGAGACATTTCAAGTACTTTCGAGCATGCATTTTAAGTCCTGTATTATATACCATAATCTCTTGTAGGGGGAGCGTGATAGTTGTGTATAGATCTATACGGGATTGATAATCCTGCATCTAAGCTGTTAGCTACAGTTAGGCCGGCAGGCCTGGGGTGACAAATGTCATAACTTTCCAACGCCTGAAGAACATTGTTATAGGCATGGTTATAAGACTCACATGGAGTATTAAAAACACATTGATTTACGGGGTTGTTTTTCTTCAAATGCTTTAGTGATTTATACATAAACTTACTATATTAGGCATGAAAAGCACTATTGCATTACAGTTTTGGAACAATCAAACTACCATTTACTATAGTAGAAAATATGGGATTTTCTAAGAACTTTTAAACATGTACAAACCATTTTCATTCTATTTCATACAAACATTATCACTAAATACTTATGAACTCACCAGCTTAAATGCTGACCTACTCTTTCAAAACTACTTGTATTTCTCAGGGATTCAGTAATACAGGTAAACTTCAGCTTTTGTAGAAAGGATGCTTAGGCGTCTAAACAAATCTTTTGACAACATATTGTAATTGATATTTTGGAATATGTAATACCTACAAATGATGTAACTTTTTCAATTATATATATGTTGGTAGTGTTTACTTTCTTTACTATGCAATCTATTGTTGCGATACTACATGAAGTCATCCGCCTTCGAACGATTCCGCCGTTCTGGTTTAGGGGTGTGACAGATTGGTATCATAGCGTTGTTTATAGTGAACTAAGTATATCGAACCACATAAGATATACAAACTATAAATACATAAGGGATTGAAACTCTTTGACAAAATGTTTTTACACCTAAAGCCTCGTTTCATTTAATCTATATTATTTTGGGTCGTAAAAGTACAAATACATGCATACAAAAATATATTTTCATGGTTAGAACTATACAAGAAGTATTAAGACAAGTTGGACACTACGATTAGACCTCGAAATATGTAATCGGATTTGGGATGAATATATCCTAATCAACTATATTTATCCGAGATTAGACTAGCGTATGTCGAGGAACGGTCGTAGTGAGCAACAAGTCAAAACTTACCAAAAATAAACACTAGTATCAAACATATTAATTTAAATACTATATGAGTATTTGGTACATGCAATAAGTTTAATCGACATGCTTAGTTTTACATGTTTCAAGTTATATTCAATTCCTATAACCCTATTCACGTATAGACTCAATGGCTGGATTTCATCACCCCGACGACCCCTACTACCCCAACAAAGGTAACGGGGGATGGATCAAAGAAGATCCCGAAGAGGATGAAGAACCTATCGAGTTGGATGAAGGGGATGAATCTGGGAGAGACTCGGAACCAGAGGTAATCAACCCACCAGCCGCTGAACCTCCTGCTGTTAGGAGAAACTTTCAAGGACCCACTCCCGTTTGCGGAAGTCACCTCCACCATTGGAGCCAGCAACAAGGGATACGTCCTCCCTACGGCATGTGTCGATACTTCTACGATGTCCGCGGTGGAGGTTCAACCGATCGAGCACTCCCATTCATGATGGGCAAGCTATCCAACCAGTCCTATCAATCTGTGGTTCGAGCGAGCCGGATTCGTGAAGTCAACGTGGAAGTACAGGTTCACACTT
Organism: Lactuca saligna; assembly: GCF_052625555.1. Classification (NCBI taxonomy): domain Eukaryota; kingdom Viridiplantae; phylum Streptophyta; class Magnoliopsida; order Asterales; family Asteraceae; genus Lactuca; species Lactuca saligna. Next base: position 154,490,731 of record NC_136421.1, read on the forward strand.
CTGACATCCGTAGGCTGGACAGAGTACAGGATAATGCCTAAATACAAACCGACGCATTCCAAGCACAAATTATTGCACCCCTCTCCGAGATGAGGGAACAACAAGTCGCCTTCGATAGGCCTCTTATGGAAGCACATCAATCGGATGCGGAGTCAACCTCCAAGAACAACTTACGTCGCAAGTAGTGCTTGCCAAATCCCAAATTTTTGATATAGAGCAGGACCATCGGATAAAAGTCTTACCCTCTTTAACTTCCTGAAATCGGAGACCTTTAGAAAGGTCGCAATTTTCTAACTTCGGGTGTAACACAACCATATGTTTAATATATATAGGACATATCTCTTTTGTGTGTTAATTCTATGCATTTCATTCGAGTTCATGAGTTTGTTTATTGTTATTCAAACTCCATTGGTGTATCAAACTGAAAACATTGTGTTGGTCAAACCAAATTCTCGAACTATTAAAGATAGTTAACTCATTATCATTGAAATCTCAACCACTAAAACTTATAATCTTTTATTTTTATTTCATGGCAGCGAGATGCCTCCTCGTTCAAACCTAAGACCCAGGCCAGGAACGATGCCTCCACCACCACCGCCTCTATCAACGGAAAATTTCGTATTGATTGCTGTTGTAACGGCTGCAGTAATAGCTGCAATGGACCAAATAAGTAACAATGGTTATGGTGGGGGAGTGAATAGTTCTACGAATGGCCAATGTCCAGGTTGTTCGGGGGATTGTACATACAAGCATTTCATGAATAGCAAACCCATTACTTTTAATGGGACTGTAGGGATAATGGCTCTATCACAGTGGATAGAGAAAACTGAAGCAATTTTCAATATTTTTTCTTGTCCGGAAGGGAACAAAGTGAAGTTCACTGCCTGTACTTTCTCTGAGAGAGCTCTGACATTGTGGAATGGTCATGTCAAATCACTAACACTAGTAGTGGCTAACTCTATGCGCTAGGAGAACCTAAAACAAATCTTACTACAGGAGTACTATCCACGGGGTGAATTGCAAAAGCTCGAACAAGAACTTTGGGGCCTTACCATGGTAGGCTCAGACATCACGACCTGTACCAACAGGTTCAGTGATTTGGCAATCCTTTTCCCAGGAATAGTTGCTCTAGCGAGTAAGAAGATCGAAAGGTACATCTGGGGACTGTCACCTCAGATTCGAGGAAGTGTTCTAGCTTCCAAACCAATCACTTTCGATAGTGCCAAACAGTTGGCACAAGCTCTCGTAGACCATGGGGTATGCCAAGACTTCACAACTACTGCACCGGAGCAATCCAAAGGAAGCAACAAAAACAATGAAAATACCAAAAACAACGACAAGAAGAGATTCTGGAACAAAAGGAAGAGTCAACCTTCACAGGAACCTTCCAAGAAACAACAGATTGTGGCAGTCCATGCCGCTACTGCCCCCGCTACTTCTCAAATTACCACTACACCAGCAAAGCCATATGCTGGGAACCTACCAAAGTGCATCAATTGCAATTTCCATCACAACGGAAATTGTTCGGAGATGCACTACAACAAGTGCAACAAGAAGGGGCACACTGCCCGTTTCTGTAAGGCATCGACATGACCAATCACCGAAGTCCCTGGGGTCGGTGTTGGCCATACGTGTTATGGTTGTGGTGAGGCTATACACTACAAAAGAGACTGCTCTAAGGCAAGGAATCCTGGCGGCACGGGACGAGTGCTGGCAATAGGGTAGAACGAAGCGATAGCAGATCCGACGGTGGTTACGGGTTAGTTTCTCCTCAATAACGTTTCTGCATGCATACACTTTGATTGTGGTGCGGAGAGGAGTTTCGTGAGTCATAAATTCAAGCAAGTACTAAAGCGGTACCCTAAAACACTCAATAAGAAATTTACAGTAGAAATGGAAAATGGTGGAACAGAAAGCACGAATGATATGCACATAGACTGCACACTAACTCTAAACGAACATTAATTTCAAATTGATCTAATGTCGATCACTATAAAGAGCTTTGATATCATCATCAATATGGATTGGTTAAGCCTACACCATGATGATATACTTTGTCACAAAAGGGTCGTTCACCTAAATCTTCCAAATGGCGAAACTCTTGTCATTTATGGTGACAAACCCGGTACCAATTTACAAATCATCTCTTGCGTCAAAGCCCAGAATACCTACGCAAGGAATACCATGCCTTCTTAGTCCACGTGGTAGATAAGGAAAAAGAAACGAATGGAATCAAAGACATTCCAGGAGTCTGCGATTTTCCGATGTTTTCCCTGAAGATCTCCCAGGAGTCCCACCAGAACGACAAGTCGAGCTCAGAATCGACTTAATCCTCAGACCTACACTAGTAGCAAGTCGCCATACCATCTAGCACCGGCAGAGATGCAGGAGGTAACCAACCAACTAAACGAACTACTCAACAAAGGGTTCATCAAGTCGAGCTTCTCACCTTAGGGAGCACCAGTCTTATTCGTAAAGAAGAAGGATGGATCTCTCTGTATGCATCGACTACCGAGAACATAACAAGCTCACTATCAAGAACCGATACCCACTACCACGCATTGACGACTTGTTCGACCAACTCCAAGGAGCGAGTTATTTCTCATAGATCGACTTAAGATCCGGGTACCACCAACTACGAGTCTTGGAAGGAGATGTTCCCAAAACAACTTTTCGAACTCGTTTTGGTCACTACGAGTTTGTAGTGATGCCCTTTGGATTAACCAACGCACCAGTGGTGTACATGGACTTAATGAACCGGATGTGTTGTTCATTTCTAGACAAGTTTGTGATCATTTTCATAGATGACATACTCATTTATTCGAAGACTAAAGAGGATCACGGTCAACACCTCCGATAAGTCTTGGAAACGCTAAGAAAAGAGAAGCTGTACGGAAAATTCTCCTAGTGCAAATTTTGGATTTGGAAGGTAGATTTCCTAGGTCACGTCGTTAGCAAAGACGGAATACATGTGGATCCTTCCAAAATCAAAGCAATCAAGAACTGGTCAGCTCCAAGAACCCCAACGGAAATTCGACAATTCTTGGGCCTTGGTGCCTACTACCGAAGGTTTATACAGAACTTCTTGAAGATTGCGAAACCACTTACCACCCTGACCCAAAAGGGTGTTACTTTCAATTGGGAAGAAAGACAAGACGCTGCATTCCAAACACTGAAGCAAGCATTGTGCAGCGCACCTATATTGTCCTTGCCAGAAGGAACAGAAGACTTCGTGGTCTACTGTGATGCATCTAATCAAGGTCTTGGATGCGTACTAATGCAACGATGTAAGGTCATCGCTTACGCCTCAAGACAACTCAGGACGCACGAAGTAAACTACACTACCCACGATCTTCAACTAGGAGCAATTGTTTTCGCGCTAAAAATTTGGAGACACTAACTTTATGGCACGAAATGCACGATCTTCACCTATCACAAGAGCCTTCAGCACATCCTTAACCAAAAACAACTCAACATGAGGCAGAGACGATGGGTTGAACTACTGAATGACTATGAATGCGAGATTCGTTATCACCCAGGAAAAGCGAATGTAGTAGCTGATGCCCTTAGTAGGAAAGAATAATCAATTCGCCGAGTGAAATCTCCAACCATGACGATCCATTCACAGCTGTCCACACAAATCAAGGAAGCTCAGAGAGAGGCCTTGAAAACAGAGAACGTGGCAGGTGAAGCGCTAAGAGGAATGGACAAAAATCTTGAAGTCAAGGGTGACGGAGTTCATTATTTCATGGATCGGATCTGGATACTGAAGTTTGGTGGATTCAGAGATGTGGTCATGAACGAGGCTCATAAGACTCGATACTTTGTGTATCCAGGTTTAGACAAGATGTATTTGGACCTCAAGAAACCGTATTGGTGGGCGAACATGAAAGCAGAGATCGCTACCTATGTGAGCAAGTGTCTGACTTGCGCTAAGGTCAAGGTAGAGTACCAGAAGCCATCGGGATTGCTGCAACAACCCAATATACCTGAGTGGAAGTGGGAACGGATAACGATGGACTTCATAACCAAATTACCCAAGAAAGCAGGTGGACTAGACACCATGTAGGTAATCATGGATAGGTTAACAAAATCCGCACACTTCCTGCCAATAAGAGAAACCGACAAGATGGAGAAGCTAGCTCGAACCTACATCCGAGAGATTGTGCGACTACATGGTATACCAATATCCATTATCTACGACAGAGATAGTAGGTTGACCTCGCGGTTCTGGAAATCCTTACAAAAATCTCTAGGAACGAGGCTCGACATGAGTATTGCTTACCATCCACAAACTGACGGTCAAAGTGAGAGGACCATACAAACCTTGGAAGATATGATAAGAGCTTGTGTAATCGATTTTGGTAAAGCATGGGATACCCATTTACCACTAGTCGAATTTTCGTACAACAATAGCTATCAGTCCAGCATTAAAGTTGCTCCATTTGAAGCCCTCTACGGACGGAAGTGCAGATCACCACTATGCTGGACTAAAGTAGGTGACACACAACTAGCCAAGGGACAAGTACCCGGCATTACTCTCACTAGCCCAAAAATCATAAGAGAGACAACTGAGAAGATTGTACAAATTTGGGAACAACTAAAAGCTTCAAGAGATAGACAAAAGAGTTATGCAGACAAAAGACGGAAGCCCTTGGAATTTTAGGTTGGGGACCGAGTGCTATTAAAGGTCTCGCCCTGGAACGGGTTAATACGTTTCGGAAAACGTGAGAAACTAAACCCAAGGTATATCGGACCATTCGAGATCCTTGCAAGGATCGGCCCGGTAGCCTACAAACTTCGTCTACCGCAGGAACTCAGTAACGTACACCCTACCTTTCATGTGTTAAACTTGAAAAAATGTTTGTCCGATGAGACCCTCGTCGTCCCTCTAGACAAGATCGAAATCAAAGAGAGTCTCCACTTTATAGAAGAAGCAATTGAAATCATGGATAAGGAAATTAAAAGAACAAAACAAAGTAGCATACCCATCGTGAAGGTCTGCTGGAATGCAAAGCGAGGACCTGAATGCACCTGGGAACGCGAAGATCAGATGAAACCCAAGTACCCACATCTTTTTCCCTAATCCACAAGTGTTTTGTTTACATTAAATTTCGGGATGAAATTCCCTCTAACGGGGGGATGATGTGACAACACGATATTTCGATTTCTATGTAATGACTTAAAAAGCCAAGTATTGTAACCAGTTTTGAAAATAATGAAATTAACTTTGAAAATAAAAATGTACAAAAGTCTCTATTTTGTTACCTACTATGTTAGATATCATTAAACCGTGATCGTACATAAAAAGAACGTCCAAATTTGACTTCGTATAAGAAAGTTATGATTTTTCCAAGTTCGGCATAGCGATAGACAACTAAAAACACGAAATAGAGATCGAACGACTTTTGGCCGGAATGAACTAAATGAGAATCGAAGGTCTCGACAATGGTTTTTCAACGGTAAAAAGTCTAGAAAAAACAGACATCGGATAAAGAAGTTATGGATTTCTAACGAACTTTTCTTACTCCGAACTTTTAATAAATAAATAATAAAAATAATTTCAAAATTTGCTGACGGAGTCTAAACGAAAGTTGTAGAGCATAGTGTCACCTACGCGTGGATATAAAGAACGACGAAAACGGAGTTCATATGAAGAAGATATGAATTTTTGAAGTTTACTAAATAATACAAATATAAATTTAAATCAAATTTCGGTATTATCCGAAGGAGGAGTCACCGGGTCAATCCGAGTTATGCCCAGCGTACTCTCGTACGCCCAACGTACTCCAGGACTAGGCCTCAGATCATCCACGTCACCCCCTATGCGAGGCTATTCCCCGTCCCATCCGAGCTCCGAGGGAGTCGAGGATGCAGTCACGCATGACGCATGCGTACGCCCAGCGTACCAAGGCCGTTCCCATCCCCTATAAAAGGGATGCGAGGGTTCCGGGGAAAATGCTCATTTCGTCTCATCTTTCTTGCATTTTTGCCTCGTTTTCCGTGCATGTGATATCCCGAAGCCACGGTTTCCATACTCATGCCCCGAAGGTCATTTGTGCTCCCAAGATTTCCGAGAATCCCCAGAAAATCCGCTTTTTCGAGTCAAAGTTCTGCTCGGTTTTCATCTTGCCTTCTTCGATCTTTCAAGTGAGTTCATACCCCTATAAACTACGCTTTTAAATGTTTGATAAATGCTTTTTATACAATAGTAGGGGGGAGAGGGGAGGGGGAATGCAAGTAAAACATGCGGTTATTATCATGTGTAACTTAACGGGGGGGGGGGGGGGGGGGGGGAAATGCAAGTAAAACACGCGGTTATTATCGTGTATAACTTAACGACTCACTATATAAACTTTTTATCTAAGTAATCATATGTGATTTATAAACTACTACATGAGTATTCTCGTATGAAATATATATTTTCAATAACACCTTGTCTTGTGGAAATAAAACGTGTTTATATATATATATATATATATATATATATATACAAATCAAATGCTCCATTTTTACATTAGGTATATGTGATCAGTCAAGTCACTTTACGTGTTATACTTTACATAATGAGTGAGTATTACACTAGGGTTTACTATACGAACGAAACACATTTTAAAAAACTATAATAGGTATAGTTTAGGTGGAAATCATGAACATTTACATACTAAGATCACTACATCAAAGAGATATACTCATATACAAGAACAAATGGACATTTTCATACGTAATTCTGTTTTATACTAAATTTTGTGAGACATTTCACGTACTTTTGAGTATGCACTTTAAGTCGTGTATTCTATACCATAATTCCTTGAAGGGGGAGCGTGATCCTTGTGTATAGATCCATACATGATTGACAATCCTGCATCTAAGTTGTTAGCTACAGTTATGCCGGCAGGCCTGGGGTGACAAATGTCATAACTTTCCAACGCTTGAAGAACGTTGTTATAGGCATCCGGGTCAAATAGTATGGTTATAAGACTCACATGGAGTATTGAAAACACATTGATTTACGGGGGTTGTTTTTCTTCAAATGCTTTAGCGATTTATACATAAACTTACTATATTAGGCATGAAAAGCACTATTGCATTACAATTTTGGAACAATCGAACTACCATTTACTATAGTAGAAAATATGGGATTTTCTAAGAACTTTTAAATATGTACAAACCATTTTCATTCTATTTCATACAAACATTGTCACTAAATACTTATGAACTCACCAGCTTAAATGTTGATCTACTCTTTCAAAACTACTTGTATTTCTCTGGGATTCAGTAATACATGTAAACTTCAGCTTTTGCAGAAAGGATGCTTAGGCTTCTAAACAAATCTTTTGACAACGTATTGTAATTGATATTTTGGAATATGTAATACCTACAAATGATGTAACTTTTTCAATTATATATATGTTGGTTGTGTTTACTTTCTTTACTATGTATTCAATTGTTCCGATACTACATGAAGTCATCCGCCCTCGAACGATTCTGCCGTTCTGGTTTGGGGTGTGACAAGCAATGACTCTTCAAGAAGTTCCCTCGTCTTCCTCAAGCACCAAAAACAAAAATAAATTACTTGAAGCTCAAGAATCACTCAAATGGAGGCTAGGGTTTTGTTTTTAGGGTTAGAGAGGATGGAGGCTGAAGGAAATGAGGGTTAGAGGTGAGTTAAGGTCTTTAAATAGGGCCCAAGATCCTAATATAGGGTTTTAATCTGGCATGACGAACGTAGTGCGTTCCCTTAGGGAACGCAGGGCGTTCCCAAATGCACATGCATCTAAATTCCCATGTACGCCATGCCTACCTCCCTTGTACGCCATGTGTACCTGTTTTTCCCCATCACCCTTTAACTTCAAATAGTTATAACTTTTGCATCCCTTGTCCGTTTTCCACATTCTTTATATCCAAGAAAAGGTAACGAGAAGCCCTACACTTCTATAAACTTTATTTAGTCTGAAAACCAACCAAAGTTAAATCCAAACTTATAAAAAGCCGAATTATCAAAATACAATTGTACCCTTGACCTCCGAAGACACAATCAAGCACTTGGATCACTTAAACCATAACATGCACACCCAAGAAGGGCCAAATTCTTCCTTCCCTAAGGCCTTAACCCTCATGACCACTGAAGATTGGGCTACAGCTCCGAATAAAGATGCAAATCTGAAACTGAGTGTTACAACTCTCCCCCACTTAAATTAGATTTCATCCTCGAAATTGCTCCTTACCAACACTCGTATCAGAACAGACAACTTGAGGAATGCAACCGAAAATTCTACGCATAAAACGACTTTCCCCGGAAAACCGAACCCAAACTGAAACTTCCATCGCGAAGAAAAAAAACTCTGAGCCACCGATGGAAAGCAATTCTACCCTTTACGAAACCTGGAATCTTCATTGGTTTGACTCTCCAACACACCACCCACGCTGAAACAACACCATGCCAAACTCTCAACGTTAGACCAAACATAATACTTCCAACCCTGAACATATCGATGCTTCCAACATAATAAATTCACTAACCATAACCAAATGCAAAACACCCATACTTAACAGATAACTCATATAATCCTTCGAGTAGAAGATCCATCCTTGAAATAGTTAGACTCAAACGAGAGCTGCACAACAGGTTCAAATCAATTACTTTGAGATTATTTAATCCCACTAAAAGAGGCTTACCATCTCCCGATAAACAAGATAACCCGCACAAAAGGATCCCAAATCACTACTACTACTCGAAACATCACAATGCCTTCTAGCTGCTTTCCATAGCAGTCGAGACCTCCCTGGTTCCAACTTGTCTGCCAACTATCCGGAAAACGGACTCCTGCCCGGTTACTGAGCTAAAAGACACTCACACAATCACCCCACACGACTTTCGAAAGAAAACCTTGACTGACAGTAATTATGTAACAGCCCGGAATTTCAGGTATTTATTTAAATTATTTTTGGGGCACATTTAGGGGGGGACTCGGCGAGTTGGTGCATGACTCGCCGAGTAGGGCCATGGTCTTGGTCGCAGTCGCAGATACGCGACTGGACTCGGCGAGTCCAATAGGGACTCGGCGAGTCGACGCTGTTCAGCTGAACCCTAGCCGTTTCGATTCTGAATCGTTTATATTGATCTTATGGCCGTCATGTCGCTTCTTTTGGCCGATTGAAGATACCTTGGGAGGTTGTGGGCATCTGGAGCAAGAGTGAGGGATAGAGGAAGCTTGAAAGATTGTTAGACAAGGAGAGGCAAGTTGGTGATCAAAGGAAGTCCAAGGATTCGAGTACTGGAGATTGGAGACACAGGGAACACGTTTCCAGGTAATCTTCGGATCAAAATCTGTAGCTTTTACGTTGTATGCGAATTTAGGGTTTAGGAAACCCATTTAAGGGATTGTTAGATTGTAGTGTTGTTATAAATGTTTAAAAACCCCTGTATTAGTATATGTGAAAGTCCAGGAAGCCCCATATCTATATACTTCGAAATCATGCGAAATACAGGAGGCAGCGAATTGACTGCATGGCGAGGACTCGCCGAGTCCAATGATCAGACTCGGCGAGTAGCTTGAAGATTCACTAGGACTCGCCGAGTTGTTCTTCAAACTCGGCGAGTAGCTTGAAGATCTACTAGGACTCGTCGAGTCGTTCTTCAGACTCGGCGAGTGGAGTCAGGGTGTCTATACTCGCCGAGTTGCCCTTTGCACTCGACGAGTCCGGTCAAGATTGACCGTTGACCTGTATGTAACTTAGTAGGGTCAGTTGTCTTGTTTGATAAGATCATTAACAAAGGTATGTGGTATTATAGGGAACCTGCGGATTAGCGGATCGAGTGCGAGTAGCTCGAAGGGTTTATAGCTTGCATACTACGAGGTGAGTCTTCTCACTATACTTCACCCGGAAGGGTTTGACTGTGAGACCGGAAGGTCGTATGTGTTTATTTATGCTATGTCTAGAGAGGTAGATGCCTTATATGTGATGTATGCTTATATGTGCTGTATGCTTATACGGGCCGGAAGGCGAGACTTTATGTGATAGAAAGGACGGTATGATGTATGACTTATGTGTTATGTGCGTTATGTTACATGTGTTATGTTTATTACTATTATGGGCCGGAAGGCAAAATACTATGGGCCGGAAGGCAATTTAATACGGGCCAGAAGGCGATATATTATGGGCCGGAAGGCGATTATGTTACGGGCCGGAAGGCAATGTTATGTGGACCGAAAGGTCCGGGCCGGAAGGCGTATATGGGTAAGTCGTATACTGGGGAACTCACTAAGCATTTATGCTTACTAGTTGTGTTTATGTTTTTCAGGTACTAGTGATGACCGTGGAAAGGCGCCGGCGTGACACGTACACACTGCCATTGTTGAAGATCCTGGAGATTTATTATTTATACTTTTGAAATAAACTTGAAATAAACCCTTTTGTCGAATAATGATGTTTTGTTTTAAATGAAAAATTTATTTGAAAATTTGAGCTGTTACAAATTACCTAAACAATCACAACACCAACCTGATGCTAAACTAAACACTATAGGACCAGTTGTAGCCTTATCTCATAACCGGTCTCCTGCGACCTACCAACTCCTGATTCAAAACATGTTGTGGCTCTCCCACATCCTTATGAACAGACCCACCTTGGGCTAAACCATCTGAAGAAATCCATGAGAAAATCACAGATTTACCACAATCTCACCACCACACAGGGACCAGTGAATTCTACGGGCCACCCTACTGTCTTACAACACTTCGCAGACTAACTGACTGCTAGTGAATGCTACGGGTCACCCCATTGTCTTACAATACTTCTGTTCTAACTGCTAACTAGTGAATGCTATGGGCCACCCCATAATCTTACATCACTTCCACCTTGCCACAATGGTTGCCCAAAGCCTTACCACCAATCTATCAGTTCGAACACATCCAAATTCGAGCATGCACTCGACCCAACATTCAAGATGACTAGAACCCCAACTTGGGTCCTCTAAAGCATGTTTTCAGACACCACGAAGGCGTGAACCCAATGTTGGGAAGTTTCCCAAACTCCCAACTCACAAAATCCACAGTCTAAACAGCCACTTGGGCCACCTTACCCCCAACGGGGATGCGAAACTCATCTTAGTTTCACACCTGCTTCTATCTTGAATATCTGAATGGTTCTTCCCCACATTGATTCGACTAAGTCCTCACAACACATGAGAGTTAGGATTCCTAATGCTTCTTACCCTCCAATGATTGATCTGCTTACAACTGGCACTTAGCAATGCTAGTATTCCATCACCATCCATCCCAAAGGCCGCATAAGCTCTGAAGACCAGTTGAACACTTCCCAAATCCCAACAACACTGATAAACTTAGACGATTAAAATGATATTACACTCAAATCTTGAAGTCCCAAGGATGAATGCTTCAACCTAAGCCTCAGCAACATACCACTTCCCTCGGCAACCCAAAAATCCAATCCACGCACCAATGCTAAAACCACTAAATCCTAGCACTACTAGATAACTAACTCGCTAAATCCTAACCATAAAACTTCCACACAATGCCCCAGAACTGGTCTCGACTACAAACTAAGATAACACTGAACACTTTAAACCCGCTATAAGAGAAACAACCCTTCACTAAACCACTAATGATTCATGGCATGCAAATTGCATATAACATTTCTTCAAGCTATAAACCAAACATAACCATAGAAATAAACCAAATATACTCTTACCCAAAACCGATAGAGGATTCCAAACATCAAAATTTAGATAAACTTAAAAGAAAGTGAAAGATACGTACTCGTAACATCGCCTACTGGAGTCCTGACCTCCCATGACTGACACTGCAAAGCCCAACTCCTCTCTGTTGGGGCTACTTCCCTACCCTGTCATCCATCAGTAATCCTCAAAGTAGTCGGATCAAACACATTCACTGCTCCTCCCCTCAACATCGGATAGTCATCCTTCTTGTGGCCCACTTGATCGCAGTGAAAACATAACGGGCTTGCCCCCTGAGGACAATCCCTGTTGACATGAACAACCTTGCCACACTTGAAGCAGCCTAAACACCTGTAACAACAAACTTCATAATGTAATTTCTCGTATGTGATGCACTGACCCCAACCCTACTGGCCTCTTAAACGTATATCAGAAGTCTTAGGTTTCTTCCTGGGACCCTCTGATGGGTTTTGGCCATATGAACATTCCTATGTGCACATGCAAACCCTAATGCTTGAATCTAGGTTTCTCTAATTAAACATGCATTGAATCCAAGACTTCTAATGGCTAATGAGGTATAAGAACAACACAAAATTAGAGTTAGAAATTTACCTTGAAACACTTGTTTGATCTTCTTGTTCTTGGAGCTCTAGAGTCACAAATGTCACTCCTCTAATGGCTTACAAACACCAACTAGCAAGGAGGATGATTTGAGAAAGAGGAGAGAGGACAAAACTTGGCCTGGGTTCTTCCAAAGACACAGGTGTCGATTTCCTCACCCCAAGAGGTCTATTTATACTTGTAAGGCTCCTATGGTTTCACCCTTAAACCCTATTTGGATAACTTTTACTCAAAGCAATCCAAATCCTTTCCAAGATAAGCCCTTGGATGATTTGTGGCTTATCCCAAGCCCTAGAAATCGTCCAACTCTATCCATGAAGGATTTACAGCCCAAAGTGTAACTATCAAACAATTGATAGTTTATACCCTCCTATTTAATTAATCTCTTTAAGTCACCAAATTAATTCCTAATTAATTTATGACTTATATTAATCAAATAATAATATTATTATTCCTTATATTATTCTCATAATATATTAATAATATTTATTCTCTCATAATAAATCACTCTGTCAAGTTGCTATGGTGAAGGCAACCCTAAAGGACCATGCACAATCGGGTCAAATACTTGCCTAATATAGTTGCAGCCTTAGACACTATTCCAACACCCTCCACTACATGTACCTAATCTGACCCACTCTTCTCGATGTGCTCTAAATTGATCTCCCTCTCTCGGTCTCTAGAAACCATATCATTCAGGGCCTTGCACCATGAAGTACTCACAAACTCCCTGATATCATCCCACGACATATCATGATACCTCACCTTATTCATTTCCTCATCTGCTACATACTGTGGTACCAATAAATCCCTCTCCCAGAACTTGACAGTGATCTTTGCCACAATCTCAATAGTCTGGCGGAGATCCAGAAACTCTCATGCCAACTATTGCACCTCAATCCCCGGTGCAGACTCAGCTTGGAATGTGGTCGAGAAGTCATCCCATGACATAGCATCGACAACATCATCACCCAACTCACTACTAACCTCTTCCCACCAATCTCATGGACTATCCTTCAATAGGCATGAAGCATATTTATCCTTCAATAGGCATGAAGCCATATTCGCTAACCACCTCCAACTGACAATAGGGTCCCTCTCCACATGGAATGCAGGAGCTCCATAAGCATGTAACTCCCGAAAAGAAAGAGTGTGAGATCTTACAATAGCCATAATCTTACCATGGAACGCACCAAAGCGTTCATCCAAGATATCCAAAATAATGAAAGAAATATCTGACGAGTTGAACTCCCGTAACTGCTCGCTGATCGGATCAGTACCTGCACCTGAGCCCGAACCCGAACTAGAACCAAAACCAGAACCTGAACCATCCCCCTGAGTGCTTATCTCCAAACTGAAATATAACATGCCAACGATCAAAACATGCCCAAGAATCCTCCTCCCATAAGCTTTTTAGATTCTACAAGACTCTCACCGATTCGAGTATGGATCATGTGTATTCAGTAGTACGAGCCCAATACTACTTTCCATGCTTATCTATACTTTCCTCAGCATACCTCCTGAACCCTCTAAATCACTTCCTCAAACAAATGCACCAAAACTCACTAAACCGCACTAGAAACCTACTCAAACATATCCTAGGCTCTCCTAGCTTACCGAGCTCACCTAGTCCTCAAATACTGAAGGACTCCCACCAATGTCAACTAGCTTCCTCATGAATATAGTCACATGCAACAAAGATCAAATAATCCTTCGAGTAAGAGACTTAACCCTAGAATGGTTGGACTCAAACAAGAGCTGTGCAATAGGGTCAAATTTATCACTCTAAAATTATTTAACCTGTGCCACATGTGACTTAGCATATTCACTTAGCAGTCAATTCACATCACTAAGATTCACACAAAGCACTAAGCAAGAAACATTCAGACAACGGGAAAAAAATCTAACCAGCATACACTAATCAAGCCATTCTATCCACTTATCAGAAGTTCATATTAGCATGCGTAACTAAAGCTCATACAATCAAGCATATAAAGGAATCTCTCTTATCATAAAATACTAAGCATATCTTTAGCCCTAATCTAGCATGCAATTCTCATAATCATATCACATATCATAATAAGCATGTATTGGTATTCTGGGAACCACTTACTTGAGCTCAGCCGATTGCACACATTATACCCCTTTCTTTGATTAAAAATTCCTTTCTTTGTTAAAGTTTTACGTTGTAAAAATCTTCACCAAATCCTCAGTTTGAGTTTAGGCACACCCGAAAGTATGCGCGACTCGCTCAAACTAAGGCTATGATACCAACTTATTACATCCCAAAAATCGAGGGTAAAAATTTTCCTTTTTAATATATATATAGATTCAACATCTATTTACATTTATCTAACACTAAGGTATTCGAAATTGAAAATTTTTTAGAGTAATTCCCAAAATCATAAGTTACGGAAAAAAAATAGTTGTGTGTGCGTTGCAATCAAGCCGGGCCCTTCCCTTTCGTACCAGAAGTACCTCGAATGTAGAAGTTCACTAAAAGAAATCCCTAACTACTGCGCTGACGATTCCTCCGGGATATCAATACCACGATAACACCATATTAGCAATTGGGTACCAAACTATAATCCATAAACTATACTTGGGGAAAAATGACCTTTTTACCCCTAACCCAACTTGAACCAAATCTGAGGCCCAAGTCTAAAAACCATAAAGTCCCAAAACTAAAAGTTCCATAGAGGCTCACTAATGGCCTAATTTCCGAAATTGGGCCCAACCCATATGGGCCTTATCCTAGAGCCCAAAATTCCCTTTGTCCAATAGTTAATCTCAGATGGCCCAAAAGGCTCAAAGCAACAAAGCCCAAAACCAGAATGACACCACAAGGTCCAACAACCAAAAACTCCACTAATCAAGTGAATGCACAACATCCCAGGGTTGATCCCATGGCGTTCATCGCCTGAAAAATTGGTGGGGACTCAAGATGGAACGTGTTGTGTTCCCAGTGGCTACCCACGACATTTAAGGCTAAGTTCCAAATTCTCATTTCAAGGACTCAATCCATTAAGTCCAATGTCTAGAACCCCAAAATAGTGCAATAACAGTGACTTAATCCATAAAGTCGAAGGCTTTAAGCCTTTGCATCGCATAAAGAAGCCCATCACCAAAGATGAACCCCAAAGGTCAAAATCATCCCAAAATGTCTTAAAAACTTCTTAATGCCTTAAGACCTCAATCCAAACTTCCATATTTGATTTCAAGGGACTTCTTATGTAATAAAGTTTCAAAATTTATGATTTAACATAACTCAATAGGGCCCAAATTAAAAACCTACATCCCAAACCTCATCAAATAACTACCAAATCATGCATGGAAGCTTTATACCCATCAAGATGTAAACTTTATGACTCAATAACCTCAACAAGTACCAAACATGAAGCTCAAAGGTTCTTGAGTAATTTCTACTCACAAGAACCACCTCAAAGTGACCAAAACCATAACAAAATACCACTTAGCTAGATCTACATGAAAGAGTTGTCAAGGTTGAGACTTTATACCTCTATAAGATAGATCTAGGTTCACATAGCTTAAATTTAAAAGCTCCAAGTTAATCAATGAATCATCAAGAAGTTCCTTCTTCTTCCTCAAGCACCAAAAACACACATAAATCACTTGAAGCTCAAGAATCACTTAAATGGAGGCTAGGGTTTTGTTCTTCGGCTTAGAGAGGATAGAGGTTGAAGGAAATGATGGTTGGAGGTGAGTTAAGGACTTTAAATAGGAACCAAGACCCTAATGTAGGGTTTTAATCTGGCCTGACGAACAAAATGTGTTCCCTTAGGGAACACAAGGCGTTCCTAAATGCACCCATGTCAAATTCCCGTGTACACCATGCATACCTCCTTTGTAGGCCAGGCGTACCCGTTTTGGCCCACACCCGTCTAACTTCAAAAGGTCATAACTTTTGCATCCCTTATCCATTTTTGATGTTCTTTATATCCACGAAAAGGCAACAAGAAGCCCTACACTTCTATACAATTATGTTGTCAGAAAAGTAACCAAAATTAAATCCAAACTTATAAATACCGAATTATCAAATTACGATTATACCCTTGACCTCCGAAGGCACAATCGAACACTTGGATCACTTAAACCATAACACCCACACCTGAGAAGGGCCAAATTATTCCTTCCCCAAGGCCTTAAGCCTCATGACCACTAAAGATTAGGCCGCATCCCCCAAAAAAAGAAGCAAATCCGAAACCGAGTATTACACATGGTCCATGTTTTCATCTTCTAGAAGCAAGCATTGTGCACCAGTGCGCACCTAGCGCTCACGTCACACGATGCAAAATGTAGATTTTCTAAATTCCATATCTTTTTCATACATAATTCATTTTTGATGTTTATTTCCGCGCGTAGCTCTCAACGAGTACTATAAGTTTCCTTCAAGATCTATCGATTAATTTAGACTTTATTTTTAGCCATTATTTTTATATGATTTAATGAATTTGCAAAAATCGTAACTCTTTCATACGGACTCCGATTTTTGTGTTCTTTTTACCAAAATTCATATCTTAAAGAGTACTACGATTTTCATTTTAGTGACTTTATCAAAAAGTCAAACATTCTCTTCGTACCTTTTGATGTTATTAATTTTTAACTATGTTGTTGATTTTATATCTTATAAAATTAATATCTCGTTCATATGAACTCGGGTTTCTACGAAATTTAAATTTTCGGGATCTCATTGACGTTCACTTTCAATATATATATATATATATATATATATATATATATATATATATATATATATATATATATATATATATAATATATATATATATATATATATATATATATATATATACTCAGTATTTCATTTTTCGGACAATTCAACTTATTTTTTCCTATTTTTCTTGGGATAAAGTGTAATATATTTCTATTTCGAATTTTATTAGCATTTGTTTATCTTGAATCGTATGGAATGAAAAAATGGGATGCTATAGTAAAGAAAGGATTTGAAGTGGTATTAAATCTGTTATTTAATTAATTCAAATCTTGCTTTACCTGCAAGTTACCTAAACTATAAATAGGATCCCTTTGCTCATTATTTTCGTTCATGACATTTCGAAGAAGCATAGGAATGAAACTTCTACCTCTCTCCTCTCTCTCCTCATCATTCGAGGGTTTCTAGGGTTTAGGTTACAAACCATTATAGGCACTCAACTTTTGGTGCTTGCTTTCCAAGGTTTTCAAGAAGGAGATTAGTGTGATTATTTACTATAATAATCAAGAGGTATGTAACCTCAATCCTTTTTTATATTTCGATTATAATACTTTGCCATTAGGGTTCTTGATGTTCATAGTTTATTACTATCATTAGAGAAAACATAGATCCGAATAGGTTACATGTGAACTTAAGAGTTAAGTTATTTTTCGCCTCACGTATAGATTTATAACTAATAAAACCCATCAACAAGTGTCATGGGCTACCCCTATGGTCTTTCCCTGTAATTACATGGGATACCGCCAAGGTCTTTAAAATAAGCACCATGGCCTACCCCTATGGTACATGTCCTCTCTAAGCTTTAATGACTCTCCTACCACCACCCAAAGGAAAAAATATTGGAAGGCAGCCAAACTTGCAGAGCTAATATGGAGAGAATGCAGTTTTGATACCATTGTGGATGAGTCCTTGATAAATTATTGGATCAATCCTCACCGTGGATTGCTTGATGAAGATTACACTCCTCACCTCACATATTCAGAACCCCCTACGGATGGTTACTGGGATGTTCCTATCTCCCCGAATGCTAGATACTTCACAGTATTTTAGCAATTCGATCGCAACCTTCCAGACTCCGAATGACTGCCAATGGAATTTGAAAGAATTAGTTTGTTTTATGCAAAGCATGCCTCTCCCGTTGAGAATATATGGTCTAAAGCTAGACCATCCGCAATCAAGAACTACAAAATCAGAAATTTCATGAAGGATGAATTCATCCAGTATACTTTGACTATAAGGGAACGCGATTATGTCCACACCCAGACCGACTTCCCCTGTATGAACCCAGAAGAGGTCTTTCTCATTGCAAAGGTGTTCCAGAACAAGTCCGAGAAGCACCCGAAGATGAAGTTTGCACTTGAAAGGGCTAATACTTTCTTGAAGGAAAAAGTATGTGATTTTGCCAAAATTGATGCGGACATCTACCCCACCATTGTCAAGAAATTCGATCTGCCACCTCTTGACCCTGCACCAATGCCTACCGAGGGCTATCAAGAAAATCCTTAGGTGCAACCTACTACCCTGATCTCGGAGTCATTTTCAAAAGGAAAGCAAAAAACATCAAATACTTCATTCCTATGACTGTTATGCACCGCCTCACCAGGAAGCAACTTGACATCTGATGAACCGCAGTTGAAAAAGCGAAGCACACTACTGCAAAAGTCAAGTTCGAGACCTTAAGGAGAATCACCTGGTTGGAAAACATTAGGAAGTTTTGGTGGATCCTGATCAAGTTTTTCAAACTTGATAGATAAACGAAGTTGAAGAGGTCACTTAGGGGGAAATTGTTACAGCGAAAAAGTGAACCCTCTTCAACTTCACCTATCACAGCCAACAAACACCCGCAGTCAAGTTTCCTCACCAGCAATCGCAACTGCATCTTCTACCAACCACAGTCTGTACTAGATTACATTACTTGTCTTTTATTGTAATACTCTCTATTGTCCAGCATGCCTTGCATGGCTACTCTTAGAGATGTAATCTAGTGTACTTCATGAGTCTCTATAAATAGAGCTCATTCTCTTGTTCAAACACGCATCTCTCATTTTCTAAATATACTTCACTGAATTTATCTTTTCATCTCTCTTACTCATACTTCTTACTTTCATATAATATATTATTATCTCTCTTCAGAGCAAGTCTTTTGTGACTTAATCATTAAGTTTGATCTCACTTATTAACTCAGTTTGAATGCATTCCTCATTATGAATCAGCTTATGTGTTTACTTGATATGACATCTGTTATCATTTCCATTTCTTTATGTTTCCACAACTAACTCTCTAATTATCGAACTCTAAATGTTATTGTTGAGCTTTTACATGCTTTGAGATTAACTATTCCGCAATATACTTGTTCTAAGTTTTGTTCAAGTGTGTTTCAAAGTTTTTCTCTCAACATGTGGTTTACACTTTTAAAATACTATGTGGTCTAAATTAATAAAATTATACTTTTAATTTACAAACCATATCATTATGGATTTATTAACTCTCTTTTAATTACACACTTAATTAATTTAATAAACCCATAGGGGTGTAATTTGACATTTTCAAAATACTAGGTTTTTAGAATTTAATATTTCAAAATTAAGACCTTTTAATTAAATTTTAAATTTCAAAACTTGAGGACAAATTTTGAAATGTTTCAAAACATTATGATTTAACTATTAAAATTTCAAAAACTAAAACTCTTAAGTTCAAATTTAAACTATAAAACCTAAGGGTGTAAATTGTAACTTTTTCAAACTTACTAGGTCAAAATATCTGACTAATAATAATCCTATATTATCCATATTTAACCAAATCCATCAATTTTGAAGAGTTTAATGATTCCAAACTTAAAAAGTCCAATTTTGGCAAGAAAAACTAGTTTTGGCAATTATCCTCAACAAAATATGGCAAAAAAAATTGAAAAACCCGGTACTAGAGCCCTAGACTCATCAAGTCCACAATGGAACTCATCGAGTAGGACCTACTCATCGAGTCCGTTCATGGACTCGGCGAGTCTGCTAGTCAGAAGGTGAATTTTTCGATTTACTTGCAAGCAATGAACAATTAAGCATCAAATACATCAAACAAACAGTCTAGTCTCTAATACCACTGATGGGTTTTGAGCACTACATCAATCCTATGGTGTACATGCAAACCCTAAAGCTTTGGATGTAATTTGTCTAATGAACATGCAATAATTATCCAAAGCTCATAAACCCTAGATCTAGCATACAATAATTGATAACACATGAATTAGGGTTTAGATCTTACCTTGATTCTTATGTAGCAATAACAATCATAAACCTTCTTGATGTTGACTTCTAATAGCTTAGTGCCTCAAATGTCGCACCTCTAATGGAGTCACAAACGCCACTAGTAACAAGATGACTTAGGAGAGGAGGAGGAGCACCAAAAACATCCAAGAACTTCTAGAGAAAGCTTAGCCACATTTTTGGGAGCCCTAGGGGTCTTTTTATAATTGTGTGGGCTGCTAGGGTTTCAGGTGAAACCCTAATTCTCTGCTTAGGCCTTAAGCAACCCATGGAGTCCCTCTAGAAAGCCCTTGGACAAAACTCATATACGCTTCCCATAGATTTCGTCCAATCCCCTTTCCATTAGGAATCCATAGCCTAAGTTGCAACTATCATATAATTGCAATATCGGTCCCCTTTATTTAATTAATCTCTTTTAGCCACAAAATTAAGTCTTAACTAATATTAATTAAACAATATGATTTCTCTTTTAATATATTATTCATATAATATATTAATAAATCACAATTAATCCTCTTTCTCCTTAATTCATTCTATCAGTTGCTATGGTGAAGGTAACCCAAAATGACCATAGATACCAAAATAGTTATGAGCTTAGACACCTAATCCAACAACATACCTTATGATAACTTTAGGGTAATGGTGTATTTCTAAGAGATGTAAATCTTTGTTAATCACCACAAGTAAAAGTTGAAATAATTATACAAAAATTTCGTAGCTAAAACATGATATTCTGTAGTTAAACATGATTAGAGACTGAATTTGCTACAAAACCATACCGTAGACAAATTCACCGTTAGTAATGGTTCGTTACGGAATCTGTAGCACTTTCGTAATAGAATTTTCAACAAACCAAGTCCATAGAAAAATAGTTATGGACTACATCCGTAACAACATCGTAGCAAATTAACTACAATTTCTTTTGTAGCTACTTGTAGCAAATTAACTACGCCACTTTTTTTTCATAGCTAGTCTGTAGTGAATTAACTACGCCCCGATGCACCGACCTGTAGTAAATTTGTCGCAAATTAACAACAAACTAAATTCATAATTAATTTTTGTAGCAAATCAACTATGGGTAATGTCGTAGCAACTAATCTTAAATTTACTATGATGTAATTTTGTAGCATATATTCCATAGTAAATTCACTACAAATACATCTTTATCCTTGAAGTTTCTCTGTTCAAAGAAGGAAATAGGAAACATTGTTTCACAAATTTTATAGCTTAAAAACATATAATAAATACTTACATCATTATATTTGCAATCTTTTCACAAATTATATACTTATAAAAATATATAATTTTTATAAATTCTTGGAAGTGGGTCTATTCTGTTTTGATAATTAATCTTCTATACGTGAAAAAATCTCAAAGCTTCTAGATGATAAACTTTAATAGTACAGAGTCATTATAAAAATATTGTCTCAATAGATTAAGCGTCTAATAACGGCTTAATGATATGAATATAAATTAAAAAACTACATACGATACAAAGCTAATAACCTCATATGCTTTGTGTACAGAGCTTTAGTTATTTTTCACACGCTTCCTCTCTCAACTTTGACATATTGATGGAATATCTCCAATGCGTTGAAGTGCTTCAAGACTTATGAAATTGTGCATATCTCTAATGAGTTGAAGTGCTCCAATGGTGTCCCTACTTTTTATTATAAGAAAAAAAACCAAACCTTTTTATGCAACTTTTTCATAAATTGCATAAAGAGATCTATCAATCTTTCTCTCGTCAAGGATTTAATCCCCTTATCATACCAAAATCATAGTAGATAAGTGATTCATGATTCATCCGAGCCAATTGCAAGATTTCGACGATAAGGATCAACATGAAAGAAACTAGTTGTTGGTATCTGCATAAAATAAGAAAATTTTATTAAAATTCAGTAAAATATAAAAGCACTTTTTACCTTTTTAATGGGCGTGCTCATGTGAGTGTTGGGCGTTTTTTTAGAAGTTTTCAAAGTTTTGTGCCCCATTATCCTTTTTTTTAGTCCAAAAGGTAAAGGGCAATGACCTTAACTATACATAATATCTCACTTTCTTTTTAAGGAATGAAACAACCTTGATTTTATTGCACCTTTGCAACTCTCCACTAACTTTGGACAAACTTGTTATTCAAACATCATTTGTCCATATAACTATATAAGTAATAACCCCTTTAGAGTGATCCAGGTGTTGTAGTTTGATAAATTCTAGCTTTTTTTAATAACGGTTGCAAGGTTTCAGCTTAAAAAAAACATATCACCAATTCCATATTTTATTCAAAAGAGTCCATTCCGATCACTATAAAACGCATTATTCATAACAAAGTACTCTCAGAAATGAAAATCATATGACCAAATAACAACAAAAAGAAAACAAGGAATAGTCATAAGCTAAAAGGTTTACCTTATGTCATCGGTGCAAAACAATTCATTGGTTATTTGATGCGTTAAAAGCATGAATTTAGAAAAATTTATACCTTGATTTCTTTTTAATTTCATTTCAAACCACAACATTTTTGTAATTTATTTGAATTAGAAAAATTATATCAGGAACAAGTTGTTGTCATACGTTTGAAATCAATCACTTTGGGTTTATGTATACCTGGAATAATTGATATCTCTTTCCAACATAAGAAAAGTTGAGTGATATTGTCTGGATCATCATCAAAACCCAAGATATATTTATTAAAGAAGTTGTTTAAGTCTTTTATAAGGATATGTTTCTCACTCTGCTCCAAATGATTGCAAGATAACATCAAATAAATTGACTTAAAAAAAATAAAAGGGAATTCAATAACCTAAAAAATAAAATAAAATAAAAATTCTAGATTTCATAATCATTTTTATTTTGTAAATAAAAATGTTACAAGAAACTTACTTCCACACTCATCCTTGAAATATTAATTGTCTGCCCTTCTACCATCAATTCCTCTTGTTGACTTCCATGTGGCATTCGGTCAATTAGGTAAAATTTGTCATTAACAATTTAAGTTCCTAATAAATTTGATTAAAAAAAAAGTTGATAGAATCTAATGGTCATAAAGGATGGAAAGAAAGAAAATTTACCTTATCGCATTGACATAATCTTTTATCACTTTTTTCCTAAATGATTGACAAGAAAGTAAACTGTAATGTGGTTTCCATAGGATATATTAATTTTCCAAAAATTAGCATATTTTTTTAACAAAAAACACAGCTGGCGAAATGTGTATTTAGCAGAATTTTGTAACTTGAGATGAATCAACGAAAAAAAAAAGTTTTCTTATCCATATGGACAAATCTTTTTATCACTTTTCCAATGTTTTTTTACAATTAAAATCAAGACAGTAATGGCAATGCAAGTTGTTATAGCAAGGATTTAATATATACAGAGCTAATTAAACATTACCTGTTATAGGAGACCAACATAACCACTATATCTTCCTATCTAATTTCCACTAAAAGTTTTCTGACAACATAATTAGGCTAACAAAAAGAAACCAAGTTAGTTTTGTTAGGCATTCATAATGTATAAGATAACAAACTGCAAATAATAAAAATCAAATTTAATAATAACTGTAGTATCACATGATAGTACTTGGATTAATCCATGAATTCATTTATTAGTCAAAATCATCTATCAGATCCATGAAGACGGAACTTGATAGCTTCATTTTATTTACTTATTTTTATAGTTTTTTTAGCACATTCCATTTGCATTTTAGTTAATTTCCATGCATATTTTCCTTTTTGTTATGTTTATGACCATTTCGGGTATTTTCTAGTTTCTTGAGCATTATTGCAGATTTTAAGGAAACTAGCGGAGCGGGACTTTTGGGAGGCGATTGGACTTGAAGAGCAATGGGGATTTCGTGCTTGATGGTTGTGGATGTGATTCATGGAGTAGGCTTGTCGATTGCTTGAAGGAGCAGAAGTGTTGAACTTTAAATTTGAAAGGGCGCGAGAGAATTCTTGAGTGTGCAAGATCGATTTTTAAGAGTTTGCGGAAGTTTTGAGTGATATGGAAAGACAAATTGGGCTTTAATTGAAGAAATATTGAAGAAAAATGGACTAGGAACTGATTGGATCCGAATTGGGACAATGGATTAGCTTTGCAAGCCCAAGACTTGAAGGAAGCCCAAAAATCCCGTCGAAGCCCGCGGCGTGCATAAGATTACCCGCGGCCCGTGTGGATTCCTGACAAGGGCAATTTTAGGATTTTGCTAAGAGCTCTATATTGGGAAGGTTGGTGTGCCTCTTTAGCATCATCTTGAAGGTCCGAGTTTGACTTGTTCTCTCTGGAGTTTGGAGTGCTTTTGAAGGCCAAGAACACCTCAAGAACATCTTGATTTCACCTCTTGATTATTGTAAAATGTTTGGTATAATCTCATCTAACTTTTCTTCTTTGAGTTTAGTCATGCTTGGCTAAACAAATCTTGGTTGATTTCTTGTTGAATCCTTTGAACTTTTGTTGAATGTTGAAGAATCCATGAACTTGTTCTTAAATCTTTATGGAAATGTTTTTTGTTTTATCATATTATCATTACTAGTATGTTTTTACTCATGAGTTTAAATGTGTTTGTGGTGATTAGTTGGCTAATTTCTTGATTAAGTAAAGGATCCTCAAATTAGCAAACAAAAAATGATTTTTGTGTTGTTTTTGCTTCACACAATCATAAAAACATTTTCTCAACATGGTAGTGAAAGCAATTGACTCCTCTTGGATTTGGTGACTTTTTGGTTATTAATGCTTGTTGACTTTCACTAATTACATGCTATTTGGAATTAGTGACTTTGACTAAGAAAATTGTTATGAGCTTCTCTAGCCATTCAACAATTAAGAAAAGTCTAGGTAATCTCAAGCTTCTTGGATTACCATAGCCAAATTAAGGATTTAAATCAAAGTATTGCACCATTGGATTCTAATGATATGTTCTTCAAAAGTCAAAGTGAGGAAACTTTAAGTCAACCATTTCTCCCTTATTGATTTTACATCAAATCCTTATTTTTATTGAAATCGTCTATTTAAATCATAGTTAACTCTAGTTTGTTTCAAGTATTTCAAAACACCAAAACCCCCCATTTTATTTTTATTGTTATTTCACAAGTACAAAGAGATTTTTCATAGAGTTATAAATTAAACCAATCTCCGTGGATTCGATCCCTTTACCATTATACACTATTTTAGTGTGTAATATTTAGGGTTATTATTTGTGTTGGCCTCGACAACCACCAAATTTTTGGTGCCGTTGCCGGGGATTGGTTTATTTTTAATCAATTTGCTTCTCTATGCCCAGATCTCAACGTACAGGTGACTTGATTTACAACCCAGAACTCGAAAAAGAAGCAAGGCATTTGGCGAAGGAAAAACGAGTTGAAAGTGGTCAAACTTCTATCCCCCACGGGGACCCGGAGGTTGAAACCGCTTCATTAAGTGATATAGAACCCGATTCTAGTCCCGACCCTCGCCAAGAAATTCCCAAAACCCCACCTCTACAACAAAACCCACCCTTTATTGAACCAATTGCAATGGCAGATGGAGGAGAAGTTCCTGAAAGAACCTTGAGGCAAATGATGGAGACCGATGTTACACAAACTCCAACCGGTATCAATTACCCGGTTTTGGAAGGAGGCTCGGAGTTGAAGTCAAGTTTAGTCCATCACCTACCAACTTTTCATGGATTGGAGAATGAAGACCCTCATAAGCATTTGAAGATGTTCCACATTATTTGCACTAGCATGAAGCCACAAGGGTCAACCGATGACCAAATCAAGATAAGGGCATTCCCCTTTTCATTGGCCAATAGAGCAAAAGATTTGTTATTCTATCTTCCACCGGGGTCAGTCAACTCATGGACCGACATGGCAAGAGCTTTTCTTGATAAATTCTATCCCACTTCAAGAGTCTCAAGTCTTAGAAATGAGATTTGTGGAATCCGCCAAGGTCAAAATGATACTTTTCATGATTATTGGGAGAGGTTCAACAACTTGTGCTATAGTTGCCCACAACACCAAATTTCAGAACTACTCCTCATTCAACACTTTTATGAGGGGTTGTTGCCAATGGAGAGAAGACTAGTTGATGCCTCAAGTGGTGGAGATGTCTTTAGTAAAACCCCACAACAAACAAGACAACTTTTCAACACCATATCCGCAAATTCACAACATTTTGGCCCTCGCCAAGATATGAAAAGAGACACACAACACAAAGTCAATGAAGTGGGAACATCAAATCTTGAGTCTCAAATCAAAGATCTAACCTCTGTTGTCCAAAATCTAGCCATGGCACAAACTCCACAAGTGATGGTTTGTGGAATATGTGCAACATTGGGACCACCTACGAATATGTGTCCCATCCTTCAAGAAGATGCGAAGCATGTGAATGTCACGGGAGAGTTCCAAAACTGTGACAACCTGTAATTTATTCCGTCACCAAAATCGTTCCCGTCAAATAAACCGTCATATTAAATTCGTTCCGTTAACCTTTGCGTTAAATTAATTTTATCGCGACTTTTATTTTGATTTCGTAAATGTCGGGATGTGTTATAATCATTAAAATATTTTCCATATTTTTTTAGAAAATTATTATTGTCATCTAAATCGTGCTTATGACAAATTTATCGGGTTCGACCAAAAGCACCATCTAACGGCAGTAGCGGGTAGAATTCCTCCGGGCCACAAACTCAACCCCTATATAAGGGATTGAGTGACATCATTTTGAGGCTTTTACTCTCTCTCTAAAAACTTTCTCTCTCTACACACTCTCTCTAAAACTCGAAAGTGGTCCAAAAACCTCATTTGAAGCATCATTTAGTAAGAAATCCATCCTAAACTTGTTGTTTAACTTGAATAGTTTGAAAATTCTTGTTGGAATCACCCAAAACACATATGAACATGTGTTTACGGTTTGGGGACCATCCCAAAACCGTGAACACCTCATATGAGGGTTTTGAAGCCTCAAAACCCCTCCAAAACACTTCTAGGGCTTAGATTCAGCCTAGAAACTTGCATGCATGAGCTTAGAACCCCAAAATCGTATCATATCATGTATGGACACGAGTTTACGGCCCAAGCATATTCTTGGACCATAAACCCTCATTCATGGAGCATAAACTCACGTTAATGAGTCAAAATTCCCTTAAACACCTTCAAAATGCTTCCATGGGAGTGTAGAACCTCATAAACCTTCGTGTGATGCACCAAAACATCATTAAATGGGATAAACTTGAGTTTATGGCCCAAGAACATTCTTGGATCGTAAACCCACCTACTTAGGCCGTAAACACCCCTCAAAGGGTGTTAAGGTGCCTTTAACCCCTTAAATAGCTTGGTTTTGGACCTAGAATCACATATGATTGAATTACAACCACCAAAGCCCTTGATTCATGGACAAAGATGAGTTTACGGTTATAAAATCATGATTTTAAGCTAGTACACTCCCCAAGAACATCTCCTTAGACCGTAAACTCATTTCCTAAGGCCATTTCAAGTACCGATCACTTCCTAAGCCATGAAATCGACCCTAGAACCTTCCCGTGTTCATTGTATGACCATTTGGCATCCAAGAACCCACCACCCATGATTTTACGGCCGTAAAATCATGGGGATATGGTCAATGGGCCGTAAACTCCTTAAGGAGTTTACTCTTGAAGCGTAAACTCCATATTTAGGCCCTACACACCCTTAGATGCTACCCGGATCACTCCTAACACTTGAATTGA
Organism: Lactuca saligna; assembly: GCF_052625555.1. Classification (NCBI taxonomy): domain Eukaryota; kingdom Viridiplantae; phylum Streptophyta; class Magnoliopsida; order Asterales; family Asteraceae; genus Lactuca; species Lactuca saligna. The sequence continues at coordinate 154,518,765 of NC_136421.1, forward strand.
AGTGTTTCCATGTCTTGGAGTGTATATTCACATCTAATTAGTGGTTCGAAGTCTAATTATATACAATTGTATATCATTTCATATTACATAGGAACCTCGCACGTAATCAAGCCCCGAACTGACAACTACCATCCAAACCGACACGTTTTCCCGATTGTGAGTTCATACCCCTACCCATTTTCAATGTTTTCACTGTTTTCAGGGGGAATACAAGAAAAGTACAAGGAATTATTGTAATCAAAACTTGTTTTATATATGTTGTGTTTCATTTTACATATGCTTTTAACTCTAACAGTCATAACAAACAACCGTTTGAACCTACAGAATACATTATCATATTATTTGTGAAAAACAGTATAAATTGTTGTATTTTATATTTTCACAAATGTTTTCCCACATTATAACAGTTAAAAGCATAACATTTGAACTTAGAATATTGTTTTGTCCTCGGTAACACTCCACAGAGATACGCGAGTGGAGGATAGTCATTTGATCTTTCAGTACTATTACTAGTAAATTTGTTATTCTCATAAATTGGAGATGCGTCCTCGATGAACACTCCACAGAGATACGCGAGTGGAGGACCGCCCCCGTAACCAGAATCTCCTAGATAGGGAGCGTGACTTGAGTGTATAGATCTATACCGGGCTGACTACCCCACACGTGGCTGCTAGCTACAGCCGAACCGAAAGGTTCAAGGGTGATGAAAGTCATAAGGATGTGGACTACATATTGCCATATCTACTCTATTGTATGGTTATGGAACTCGCAATTTGGATAACAGAGATTTACATTTTCGTAATAATGGGTTTAGTAACTAGTTTACCTGGTATTTATTAGTTTTATAAACGTTTTAAAACTAATACATTTTCAGTATACATCTTTTACATTACGTTTCGGGTTGGTAAACTAACATGCACTTTACAAGGATAATCAGGTTTTCAGAATACATCTTTCACATTAGGAAAATATGGGATTTTCCTGGGCACACAGTTGAACATAACCAGAACCGTGTAACCTAACATTTAACCAAACATTACTTTTAAGAAAATATGGGATTTTCTTGGGTCGTAACGTTTTTAGAAACCAAAAAGGAAACTCATACATTTTCACAAAACAAACCGCTTATGAACACACTAGCTTTATGCTGATTTTTAAAATGCTTGTATTCTCAGGTCCGCAATAGACAGGTACCCGATGATCCTTTTGTTGAAGACGGCGTGCGTAGAAGACACGTCTTGCTTTTGTTTATATATACATATGTATCACACTTGTACAACTTTACTTTTGAACAAATGTAAATTTTCATATGTAATGTAATGGTTGTTTACTTTGCTTACTATGTGTATTGGATTTGATACTCAACGTGGAGTCCGCCCCATAAATGTTTCTGTCTTGGTTTTCGGGGTGTGACAGATTGGTATCAGAGCCCTTTTGTATAGGGAATAAAGTATATCAAACCTTAGATGGTATAAAACTATAAACACTAAGGGGCCTAAGTGCTCCGAACTAAAAGTATACTTCAAAGTATAAGTATTTTCAAAAGTATACAAGTATACCTAACCGTCGAGATCCGTAACTACAAGTAGAACAAAACATAAGTAAATAGGTGTTGTATGCTGCGGTTAAACCTGGGCAGTTATGTAGTCGTGTCTAGGATCAATATAGCCTGGCCAACTATATTCATTCGAGACACAGCTAACACGTGATTGGGAGTAACTGTGGTGTTCAGCATGACTAAAACTTACCCTAATACTCCAAACATCGAACAATGGTCGTAACGAATCATGAACTACTATTGGAGTATTTCTCGAGCCAATCCTTTATAGAAATCCTCATTCAAGCGTTGTTCCTTGATCATTTCCTTAGCAATAATTTATCTGTTTTGATAACTCTTTCCTTCTTTATCGCTTATTCGGAATATATAACTGTCATATCTCTTGATTCAATTTAGAGGACTTATCATCCTATCTTTCCTGATCTTATTAGATCAAGATGCCTCGAAGAACAAGACCCAACTCAAAGACCAACGACCCTCCGCCACCACCTTCTCCTCAAATTGACATCGTAACGCTTCAAACATCCATTACTGCCGCAGTGACAGCTGTCGTGTCACAAATGGACCCTGGTAGTTCAGGAGGTGGTCCCCATCCCCAAAACTTAGAAGATAGCCAAGGACACCGAAAAGGGGATCTTATAAAGACTTCATGAGCGCAAAACCCTCTTCCTTTTATGGCACTGGAGGTGTCATTTCCCTCACCCGGTGGTTCGAGAAAATCGAATCCATATTTGAAATCTGTGCTTGTTTGGAGTCCGATAAAGTAAAGTTTGCAGCTTGTACCTTCAATGACAAAGCCCTGACTTGGTGGAATGGCCGAGTCAAATCCCTGACCCTACCTGTATCCATTGCTATGGGTTAAGAAGCCATGAAAGAACTCCTTCTGGCTGAGTACTGCCTTCGGGGAAAAATACAGAAGTTAGATCACGAGCTCTGGAACCTGAAGATGAAGGGTTCTGATATTGCTGCATACACCTCGAGGTTTGATGACCTAGCACTGATCTGTCCGGGAATGGTTACCCCAGAGAGTAAGAAAATAGAGAGGTTTATTTGGGGGCTGACCCAACCGACCAAAGGAAACGTCTTATCTGCAAGGCCAGATAAGTATGATAGTGCCAAAAGTTTTGCACAGATCCTGATTGACCACAGTGATAAAGTTGAGGGAACAATCTCCACCCTCCGAACCAACCAAGACTAGTGGTCAAAATAGGAAGTTCTTGAAAAAGAAGAAAGGCCAACCTTTCCAAGGATCCTCAAACAAACAGCAGACTGTAGCAGTCTATGCTGCTACTACCCCCGTTGATGCTGCTTTTGTTGTCGGATCTATAGCTCAGACCCCTACCAATAGATATGCTGGTAACCTTCCTCTGTGTGAAAAGTGCAAGTACCACCATAACCCCAGCCCCTGTCGTGAACTATCATGCACCAACTGTGGTAAAAAGGGGCACACGGTCCGATTCTGCAAGGCACCAACCCAATCAGCCAACCAATCTTCTGGAGTATGTGTTGGTCAAGCCTGTTATAATTATGGAGAAGTTGAGCATTTCAAGAGGAACTACCCCAAGAAGGCGACAACTGATAATACCGGGAGAGTCCTAGTCACGGGATGGGAGGAGGCAGTCGTCGATCCCACTGTTGTTTCGGGTACGTTTCTTCTCGAAAACTCTTATGCTAGTATTCTTTTCGATTCGGGTGCTAAAAGAAGTTTTGTTAGTCATTCGTTCAAACATAATCTAAAACCAAATCCCCAACCATTAACCAAAACATTTACCATCGAGATGGCTAACAGTGAGAAAGAAAGCACTAGCGATGTATTCATAGGTTGTACTCTTACCCTGAACGATCATTCATTTCCTATTGATCATATGCCAGTCTCTATAAAGAGCATTGATTTTATCATTGGCATGGATTAGTTGAGTCCCAATCATGCTGATATCCTTTGCTACGAAAAAGACATCTGTCTCAATCTTCCTACAGGTCAAACTCTCGTGATCTATGGCGATAAACTCAGCTCCAACCTTCGCATCATTTCATGCATCAAAGCTCAGAAACTCTTGCGAAAGGAATGCCAAGCATTCTTAGTCCATGTAATCAACGAGAAACAAGAAGTTAAAGAACTTGCGAGCATCCCAGAAGTCTGTAACTTTCCTGATGGCTTTCCATAAGAGCTTCCAGGAATTCCTCCCGAATGTCAGGTCGAATTCCGCATTGACCTAATTTCTGGAGCTACCCCCGTAGCCAAGTCTCCATATCACCTAGCTCCAGCAGAAATGCAGGAGTTATCCAGCCAACTCAATGAGTTACTCAGTAAATGGTTCATCAGACAGAGTTCCTCACCCTAGGGAGCTCCGGTTTTATTTGTAAAGAAGAAAGATGGATCCTTCCGGATGTGTATCGACTACCGCGAGCTGAACAAGTTGACCGTCAAAAACCGATATCCTCTTCCGCGAATAGATGACCTCTTCGATCAACTTCAGGGAGCCAGCTACTTCTCAAAGATAGACCTTCGGTCAGGGTACCATAAGCTACGATTTCATGAGAGCGATGTTTCCAAAACAGCTTTTAGGACTCGGTATGGACACTACAAGTTCGTAGTGATGCCCTTCGGTCTAACCAATGCACCGCCAGTGTTCATGGACCTGATGAACCGAGTGTGTCACCCTTTTCTAGATAAGTTCGTCATTGTGTTCATTGATGACATACTTGTCTACTCCAAGAACGAAGAAGATCACAAACACCACTTGAGATTAGTGTTGGAAACCCTTAGATGCGAGAAGTTGTACGTGAAATTCTCCAAGTGTGAATTCTGGATTCGGAAGGTGACTTTCCTCGGTCAGGTGGTAAGCGAGGAGGGTATTCATGTGGATCCTTCCAAGATTAAATTGATAGAGAATTGGTCGGCACCAAAGACACCCACCAAAATTCGTCAATTCTTGGGTCTCGCCAGCTATTATCGGAGATTCATCCATAATTTTTCCAAAATCGACAAACCCCTAACGACTCTAACACAGAAAGGTGTACCCTTTTGTTGGAGTGAAAAGCAAGAAACAACGTTCCAAACATTAAAGCAAGCCTTGTGCAGCATGCCAGTTCTGTCCCTACCCGAAGGGACAGAAGACTTCGTTGTCTATTGTGATACGTCTAATCAGGGCTTAGGCTGTGTGCTTATGCAAAGAGGAAAAGTGATTGCTTATGCCTCAAGACATTTGAAAACACATGAGGTCAAATATACCACACACGACTTGGAGTTAGGAGTCATAGTCTTTGCACTGAAGATTTGGATACATTTTCTCTATGGAACCAAGTGTACGATATTCACTAACCATAAAAGCCTGTAGCACATCCTCAATCAGATTGACCTAAACATGAGGCAACGGTGATGGGTAGAACTGCTCAGCGATTATGAGTGTGAGATTCGCTACCATCCCGTCAAGGCCAATGTGGTAGCAGATTCCTTTACCTGAAAGGAAAGCTCAAGTCGTAAAGTGATGACACTGACGATCACTATCCATTCCCATTTATCCATGCAAATCCGAGACGCCCAGATAGAAGCCCTCAAACCCGAGAACAAATGAAGCGAAGCCTTGAGGGGAATGGATAAGAAACTTGAGATCAGAAGTGATGGAGTCTATTGTTTCATGGACCGAATCTGGATTCCAAAGTCCGAAGGATTCAGGAGATTGTCATGGAAGAAGCACACAAGACCAGATACTCCGTTCACCCAGGTTCAGACAAAATGTACCTAGATCTCAAGAAACAATACTGGTGGCCGAACATGAAAGTCGAGATCGCTACATTCGTGGGCAAGTGCTTGACTTGCGCCAAAGTAAAAGTCGAATACCAGAAACCCTTGGGTCTGCTCCAGCAACCCGAGATACCCGAGTGGAAATGGGAGATGATTACCATGGATGTCATCACCAAGTTACCCAAGTGTCCGAGTGGGTACGATACCATTTGGGTAATTGTCGATCGTTTGACCAAATCCGCTCACTTCATCCCGATTAAAGAATCGCTTAAGATGGAAAGACTTGCGCGAATCTACATCCAGGAGGTAGTTCGACTGCATGGTGTACCTGCGTCCATTATATGTGATCGAGATAGCAGGTTTACCTCCAGATTCTGCCAGTCTTTTCAGAAGTCTCTTGGAACTAAACTAGACATGAGCACGACTTATCACCCTCAGACCGACGGAAAGAGTGAGATAACTATCCAAACCCTGGAAGACATGCTTAGGGCATGTGTCATCGATTTCGAATAGTCGTGGGACACACATTTTCGATTGACTGAGTTCTCGTACAACAATAGTTACCACACCATCATCAAGGCTGCTCTGTTTGAAGCACTCTACGGTCGCAAGTGCAGATCCCCTCTGTACTGGGCCGAGGTAGGGGACACACAACTAGCCAAGAATCAATTCCCCGACAGTGCTCTCACTGGCCTTGAAATCATCCGTGAAACCACCGAAAAGATCATGCTAATCCGGGAATGATTGAAAGCTTCACGTGATAGACAGAAGAGTTACGCTGATAACCAACGGAAACCTCTGGAGTTCCAGGTTGGAGATTGTGTCATGTTCAAGGTATCTCCCTAGAAAGGCCTGGTACGCTTTGGAAAGCGTGGGAAACTTAACCCAAGGTACATTAGACCCTTCGAGATCCTAGCCAGGATCGGTCTGGTAGCTTATAAACTTCAATTACCTCACGAGCTTAGCAACATTCATCTCGTCTTCCACGTCTCGAACCTTAAAAAGTGTCTATCCGATGAAACCCTCGTGATTCCCCTTGACGAGATAGAAATCAATGAGAACTTAAATTTTGTTGAAGAACCCATCGAAATCATGGATCGAGATATCAAACGTACGAAACAAAGTCGCATCCCGATAGTGAAGGTTCGCTGGAATGCCAAGCGGGGACCAGAATTCACTTGGGAGCGCGAACACTCGATGAAACAGAAGTATCTGCATCTCTTTCCAAAGCCATGATTTTTATCTTAATTCTGAATTTCAGGATGAAATTGCCTCTAACGGGGGGATAATGTGACAACCTGTAATTTATTTCGTCACTAAAACCGTTCCCGTCAAATAAACTGTCCTATTAAATTCGTCCCGTTAACCTTTGCGTTAAATTAATTTTATCGCGACTTTTATTTTGATTTCATAAATGTCGAGATGTGTTATAATCATTAAAATATTTTCCATATTTGTTTAGAAAATTATTATTTTCATCTAAATCGTGATTATGGCAAATTTATCGGGTTCGACCAAAAGCACCGTCTAATGGCAGTAACGGGTAGAATTCCTCCAGGCCACAAACTCAACCCCTATATAAGGGATTGAGTGACATCATTTTGAGGCTTTTACTCTCTCTCTAAAAACTTTCTCTCTCTACACTCTCTCTCTAGAACTCGAAAGTGGACCAAAAACCTCATTTCAAGCATCATTTGGTAAGAAATCCATCCTAAACTTGTTGTTTAACTTGAATAGTTTGCAAATTCTTGTGGGAATCACCCAAAACACATATGAACATGCGTTTATGGTTTGGGGACCCTCCTAAAACCGTGAACACCTCATATGAGGGTTTTGAAGCCTCAAAACCCCTCCAAAACACTTCTAGGTCTTAGATTCGGCCTAGAAACTTGCATGCATGAACTTAGAACCCCAAAATCGTATCATATGATGTATGGACATTATTTTATGGCCCAAGCATGTTCTTGGACCATAAACCCTCATTCATGGACCATAAACTCATGTTAATGAGTCAAAATGCCCTTAAACACCTTCAAAATGCTTCCATGGGAGTGTAGAACCTCATAAACCTTCGTGTGATGCACCAAATCATCATCAAATGGGATAAAGTTGAGTTTACGACCCAAGAACATTCTTGGACCATAAACCCACCTCCTTTCGCCGTAAACACCCATAAAATGGTGTTAAGGTGCCTTTAACCCCTTGAATAGCTTGGTTTTGGACCTAGAATCACATATGATTGAATTACAACCACCAAATCCCTTGATTCATGGACAAACATGAGTTTACAGTTGTAAACTCATGGTTTTAAGGTAGTAAACTCCCCAAGAACATCTCCTTAGACCGTAAACTCATTTACCAACGCCATTTCAAGTCCCGATCACTTCCTAAGCCATGAAATCGACCCTAGAACCTTCCCGTGTGCATTGTATGACCATTTGGCATCCAAGAACCCAACACCCATGAGTTTACGGACGTAAACTCATGGGGATATGTTCAATGGGCCGTAAAATCCTTAAGGAGTTTACTCTAGAAGAGTAAACTCCATATTAAGGCCCTACACACCCTTAGATGCTACGCGGATCACTCCTAACACTTGAATTGAAATGTTTCCATGTCTTGGAGTGCATATTCATATCTAATTAGTGGTTCAAAGTCTAATTGGATACAATTGTATATCATTTCATATTACATAGGAACCTCACATGTAATCAAGCCCCGAACTGACAACTAGCATCCAAACCGACACGTTTTCCCGATTGGTGATTCACACCCCTACCCATTTTCAATGTTTTCACTGTTTTCAGGGGGGAATACAAGCAAAGTACAAGGAATTCTTGTACTGAAAACTTGTTTTATATATGTTGTGTTTCATTTTACATATGCTTTTAACTCTGACAGTCATAACAAACAACCGTTTGAACCTACAGAATACATTATCATATTATTTGTGAAAAACAGTATAAATTGTTGTATTTTATATTTTCACAAATGTTTTCCCACATTATAACAGTTAAAAGCATAACATTTGAACTTAGAATATAGTTTTGTCCTCGGTAACACGCCACAAAGATACACTAGTGGAGGATAGTCATTTGATCTTTCAGTTTTATTACTAGTAAATTTGTTGTTCTCATAAATTGGAGACACGTCCTCGGTGAACACTCCACAGAGATACGCGAGTGGAGGACCACTCCCGTAACCAGAATCTCTTAGATAGGGAGCATGACATGAGTGTATAGATCAATACGGGGCTGACTACCCCACCCCTGGCTGCTAGCTACAGCCGAACCGAAAGGTTCAAGGGTGACGAAAGTCATAAGGATGTGGACTACATATTTCCATATCTAGTCTATTGTATTGCTATGGAACTCGCAATTTGGATAACAGAGATTTACATTTTAGTTATAATGGGTTTAGTAACTATTTTACTTGGTATTCATTAGTTTTATAAACGTGTTAAAACTAATACATTTTCAGTATACATCTTTTACATTACATTTTGGGTTGGTAAACTAACATGCACTTTACAAGGATAATCAGGTTTTCAGAATACATCTTTCACATTAGGAAAATATGGGATTTTCCTGGGCTCATAGTTGAACATAACCAGAACCATCTAACCTAACATTTAACCAAACATTACTTTTAAGAAAATATGGGATTTTCTTGGGTCGTAACATTTTCAGAAAACAAAAAGGAAAATCATACATTTTCACAAAACAAACCGCTTATGAACTCACCAGCTTTATGCTGATTTTTAAAATGCTTGTATTCTCAGGTCCGCATTTGACAGGTACCCGATGATCCTTTTGTTGAAGACGGAGTGCGTAGAAGACACGTCTTGCTTTTGTTTATATATACATATGTATCACACTTGTACAACTTTACTTTTGAACAAATGTAAATTTTCATATGTAATGCAATCATTGTTTACTTTGCTTACTATGTGCATTGGATTTGATACTCAACGTGGAGTCCGCCCCGGAGATGTTTCTGCCTTGGTTTTTGGGGTGTGACAAAAACTACCACAACAAACCATCCGGTTACCAAAATGCATATAATTCAAGTTGGAAGTCAAATCCCAACATGAGCTACAACCCAAGACCATTGCCTCAAAATGCATTAGTTAGACCATCCTATCCACCACCACAACCTCATTACCAACACCAACAACCACATTATCAACCCAAACCGCACCCTCCACATCATCATCAACAACATCCTCAATCTCAATCAAGTGGCTCCGGAATGTATCTTGAAGACATTGTTAAATCCCTAGCCACTAGTACCCAACAATTCCAAAAAGAGACAAGGACTAGTATCTCCAACCTTGAAGCACAAATGGGAGATATAGTTACATCTATAAGCAAGTTGGAATCCTATGGTAAACTCCCTTCTCAAACGATAAGAACCCAAATGTCAATGTGGTGACCTTGAGAAGTGGCAAACAAGACGAAGAAAGTAGTTCAAAGAAGAAGCCAAGGGAAGAAGAGGAAGAGATAGAGATCACTCCCATTGAAGAACCTATAATCAAGAATGATGCACAAGCCGGAGTTCCAAAGAAGACTATCCCTCTAGTAACACCAATAGCCACTCAACTATCATTCCCCTCCCGACTTGCAACTTCAAAGAAGAATATGGAGGAGAAAGAGATTTTCGACACCTTCCGAAAGGTGGAAGTAAACATCCCTTTACTTGATGCAATCAAACAAATCCCTAGATATGCAAAATTCTTAAAGGAGCTTTACACCAACAAGAGGAAGTTGAAGGGAAATGAAAAAATTTTGATGAATGAAAACGCATCCGCAGTTTTACAAAGGAAACTTCCACCCAAATGCAAAGATCCCGGAATGTTCACGGTTCCTTGCAAGATTGGAGATGTCACTTTTATTAGTGCTTGATCTTGGTGCCTCTATCAATTTCATGCCCTATTCAGTGTATGAGTCATTGAATGTCGGACCCTTAAGTGAAACCGGTGTCATAATCTCTCTTGCGGATAAATCAAGTGTCTTTCCTAGAGGTGTTTTGGAAGATGTCCAAGTGCAAGTGAACCAATTGGTCTTCCCGGCGGATTTCAATGTGATTGATCTAGATGAGCAAGTGTCCTCCAAATCGGCTCTAATCTTGCTTGGGATACCATTTTTGAAGACGGCTACGAGGAAGATCGATGTGTATGCGGGAAGCTTGACAATGGAGTTTGATGGCGAAACAATAAGTTTTAATATTTATGATGCCATGAGATATCCTAGTGATGTTTCATCTTTGTACTTTGTTGATGTTGTCGAGCCAATTACTCAAGAATTGTTTGAGTTGTCTAACGGTGATATGTTGGAGATGATCTTAAGCAAAGGATTTGATTGTGGGAGGCTAGCCAAGCAATTAAAGCTTTATTCTTTGGATCTGGAAGTTGAGAAGTTGATAAATAAAATGGAGATGAAGAACTCCACAAGATTAGATGTCAAGCAAATTGAATAGCCCCCAAATCATACAAAATTGTCTCCATCCCTTGTTCAACCGCCCGAATTGGAATTGAAGGTCTTACCTCAACACTTGAAGTATGCCTACTTGGGAAAGAATGAAACCCTTCCGGTTATCATTTCAACTCACTTAACCGAATTTGAAGAAGAGCAACTACTCAAGGTGTTAAAGGAGCATAAAGAAGCCATGGGTTGGACGATTGCGCATATTAAAGGATTAAGTCCCTCCACTTGTATGCACAAGATCTTAATGGAGGATGAATGCAAGCCAAGCCGAGACGCATAAAGAAGGTTCAATCCGCCAATAATGGAAGTGGTCAAGAAAGAGGTTTTGAAGCTCCTAGATGCAGGGATGATCTATCCAATCTTGGATAGCAAGTGGGTAACCCCGGTGCAAGTCATTCCAAAGAAGACGGGAATCACGGTGGTCGAAAACAACAAAGGTATAATGGTCCCCACCCGTGTGCAAAACGGGTGGAGAGTATGTATTGACTACCGTAAGCTCAATGCAAGCACACAAAAAGATCATTTCCCATTGCCTTTCATTGACCAAGTGTTAGAAAGGTTGCTCGGGAAATCTCATTATTGTTGTCTCGATGGGTATTCCGGTTTTCACCAAATCCCGGTGGCACCGGAAGACCAAAAAAAGACGACATTTACATGTCCATTTGGTACTTTTGCATACCGGAGAATGCCATTTGAATTGTGTAACGCCCTGACCACTTTCCAACGTTGTATGGTTAGTATCTTTTCGGAATACGTTGATAACATAATTGAGGTTTTTATGGATGATTTCACGGTATATGGCAACTCTTTTCAAGAATGTTTGACTAATCTCACAAAAGTTTTAAAAAGATGCATTGAAACAAACTTAGTTTTAAATTTTGAGAAATGTCATTTCATGGTGAGTCAAGGTCTCATTTTGGATCACATTGTGTCTAAAAAAGGAATTGAGGTAGATAAGACCAAAATTGATGTTATTCAAAGCTTACCTTACCCGACTTGTGTTCGGTAAGTTCGTTCTTTTTTAGGCCATGCAGATTTCTACCGAAGGTTCATCAAGGATTTTTCAAAGATAACAAGACCGATGTGCCAACTCTTGCAAAAGGAGATTGATTTCGATTTCAATGAGGTGTGTAAAGAAGCTTTTGACAATCTCAAAGAGTTACTTACATCCGCTCCCATCATGCAAGCACCAAATTGGGATCTCCCCTTTGAGATCATGTGTGATGTAAGCAACTATGCGATAGGCGTTGTTTTGGGTCAAAAGAGTGGGAGGGCCTCCCACATGATCTATTATGCATCAAGGACACTATACAATGCTCAAAGAAACTACTCTACCACGGATAAGGAGCAATTGGCCTTAGTGTTCACTTTGAAGAAGTTTTGGCAATATCTACTTGGCACCAAAGTTATAGTGTATTCAGATCATGCGGCTCTCAAGTACTTGATGACAAAGAAAGATGCAAAACCGAGATTAATCCGGTGGATCCTATTGTTGCAAGAATTTGACATGGAAATCCGGGAAAGAGTGGATGCGAGAACCTCGTTGCCGATCATCTAGCTAGATCACTTCAAATGAAACTCCTCTCCCGTTGCGGGACGAGTTTCCGGATGAGCATCTCTTTTCCCTTACTCAATCTATTCCTTGGTATGCCGATATCATTAACTTTTTGGTCACAAAAAAGTATCCCGACACATTCACACGTGCTCAAAAAGACAAGCTCAAAAGTGATGCAAAATACTATGTGTGGGATGAGCCTTATTTGTGGAAACATTGTCCGGATCAAATCATTAGGTGATGTGTACCCCAACAAGAGCATCAATCTATTTCGCAATTCTGTCATGAATTTCCTTGTGGGGGACACTTCGGACCTAGCCGAACCTTGAGAAAGGTTCTTGAATGTGGATTACTTTGGCCAACCATGTCACGCGACTGTTACTTGTTTTGCAAAAAGTTATGAACGGTGTCAAATGACGGGAAACATTTCGCAAAAGAACCAAATGCCCCAAAATCCAATCCTTGTTTGTGAAATTTTTGACGTATGGGGGATTGATTTCATGGGCCCATTTCCCATTTCGTTTGGAAACGTTTACATCTTGCTCGCGGTTGACTATGTTTCTAAGTGGGTTGAGGCCAAAGCCACAAGATCGGATGATGCCAAAACGGTTATCGAGTTTTTAAAATCTAATGTGTTTTTGAGATTTGGTGTACCTAGGGCTTTGATTAGTAATAGAGGGACACACTTTTGCAACAAAATGATGGAGGCTTTATTGAAAAAGTACAATGTGACCCATCGTGTCTCTACCGCCTACCACCCTCAAACGAATGGTCAAGCGGAGGTCTCGAATCGTGAAGTGAAGTCTATTCTAGAGAAAACAGTGAACCCGACAAGGAAAGATTGGAGTTTGACGCTTGACGATGCCTTATGGGCCTATTGGACTGCTTATAAGACCCCGATAGGAATGTCTCCCTTCAGATTGGTTTTTGGAAAACCATGTCATCTTCCCGTCGAATTAGAGCACCGCGCATTTTGGGCGGTCAAGCAATGCAATTTCAACATTGACGAGGCGGGAAGGCATAGGAAACTTCAACTCCAAGAGCTAGAAGAATTGAGAAACGACTCCTATGAAAACGCAAGGATTTACAAGGAGAAAACGAAGCTCTTCCACGATAATTCCATCACCCGGAAGCATTTTGAACCGGGGCATAGGGTCTTACTATACCATTCATGATTGAAGTTATTTCCAGGCAAGCTAAGTTGAAGATGGATTGGACCTTTTGTTGTGATTAAGACCTTTGACCATGGGGCGGTGGAAATTCAAAGCGAAAAGACGGGACAATTTTTCAAAGTCAATGGGCACCGGTTGAAGCCATTCTATGAAGGTTTCAGTGCTAATGCCCTTGAAATCATCCATTTGGATGTCCCGATGTGTTGAAGAAAGCTAGGAAGACGTCTCGCCAAAGATGTTAAATAAGGGCATTTTTGGAAAGCAATGTGCTTTCACCGTTTTTTCAAATTCAAATAAATCATTTTGAAAAGCATTTGTTTTGGGATTCAAATAAATTTTTGAAAGGTTTCACCAATCGTTCCCCGTTTTACTCCAAATTTTATCAAAATTTTGAAACCGGGCCTTACGGGGATCATTTTGGCATAAAAATCAAGTTTTCTGGAAAAATCTCATTTTTGATGTGCAAGCATACTAGCGGCCCGCGGCGCATGAAGGCTTAAGGCATGTACGGCCCACGTAGAGCAAAGGTCAGATTGTGGAACATCACCCGCGGCCAGCCCGCGGACCGAGCCCAACCCACGTGAAAGATCAGAAGGTCCAGAGGTTTTCTCAATAATTAGACGCGACCAGCCCGTGGCCCGAGCCTTGCCCGCATGGATGTTTCGAAACAAAGTGCCACCTGCGGCCCAAGTGCCACCCGCGTACAAGGCTACCTTGTTCGCTGTTGGATCTGCATGGTATTGGGGGTTAGACGCAGCCAACACACGGCCCGCGTCCTGCCCGCGTGTTGGTAGTTTGACTGATTCCTTGGAGCTGTTGACTGCCTTGACTTTTGTTGACCATGGGGTTTAATGAGTTGACCAAACATTGACTGGGTTTGACCTTCCTTGACCAAGGATTAAACACCTCCAGCACCCTTCTTCTTCATTCTAACCTAACAAAATTCCTCCATTCTCTCCCTAGAAGCTCAAGAACACTAAACTCATTTCTCACAAAAATCCTTTTTCCCGGAGTTCTACCGGTCGGAATCTCGTGAAACCACCACCATTCTTCACCATTTTTCACCCTCTACAAACCCAACCCAAATTCCGGTCCGATCTGTGGCCGGAATTCCAAGCGCCACCACCACCCACCACCACCTTTTTTCAAGTTTTCCGGCCAACTCCGGCCACCATTGGAGATTTCGAGCACGGGGTTTTGTTTCTCTCCTCAAGGGCTTTCTAACCATACCAATCTTTCCGCAAAAACTCACGGAAAATTTCCATCTAATTCTGGGTGCCGCCACTCCATTCGCCGGAAAGTCATCTTGAAACTCGTTTGTGGGGTTGTTTTAGTGATTAAAGCGTCAAATACGGAGCAAAATTGCAAGTTTGGGGTATGTATAGACGAAATCGTTTTGGTGGCACTAATTCATCCCGGGTCTAGGAAATTGGGTAATTTCAATCCTTTCACTTGATTATTTACACCTCAATTTCCCATTTGTTGTTGGTATTGTGTGCCTTTGTTGTGGTTTGAGAGTTATTATTGGTAGAATTTTGTCCCAAATAAATGTCTAAACGTGCAAAGACGGGGATGGGAGCTACTTCCTCCAATGGAGGGTCAAAAGGAAAATCCAAGGATCCCCCGTTTCATTTGTTGAATCGCGAGGACCGTCAAACTTATGATTTTCTCATTTCAAATAAGCATCAAGTTAAGTCAACAAAATTCCTCCATAGGGAATCTTTTGCTAGTCTTGGGGTACTCGATGGAGTCCAAGCGTTATTTAACAACATCGGGTGCGGTCAATTCCTCTATAGTCGCGCCGCCACCTATGTTGAACCCACCTTGGAATTTCTTGCCACATTCAATCCCGAGGAGGAAGCCCAAACCGTCACCTCCCAAATGCTCGGTGAGAAACGATCCCTACCACATCGGGTCGTGAACGCTTTGATGGGTGCTCCAATGGACAACCTATATTACCAACAAAACCCATGGCCCGGAAACTTCAATGAACATTACTTTTGGTAACAAATTACCAATGAGCCACAATATTCATCGTCTTCGTCAAAGGCCTCCTCCATAATTCACCCATGTTTGCGCCTAGCGCATCGAGTTCTCACATGCACCATTTTCGCCCGCTCTGAAGTGGGACAAATTTCAAAGGCGAGATTATTTTTTCTTTGGTGCATGACTCGTGAGAACGGCCCGTGGCCGGATTTCGCCTCCTTTTTCTTCACCAAGTGTTACAACCTCCCAACTATGGACGAAGGAGACATTTTCATTGGGGGATTAATCACCCTCATTGCATCTCGGTGTAACGACCCAAAATTTAAGACCATAAAAATTTCTTTTAATAAATCATTACTTAAAGTAAATTCATCATTCCAAAACATAGTATGAGTATACATTTTCAAAACACATGTTCATTATCAGAGTAAACATTCCCAGGTTGTCTAATCTATGGTGTGTGCCATGCTATCACCCCGAGCTCTTCCCTCCACTACCGGAAGTACCTGAAACCAAAACTGAAAACCGTAAGCACGAAGCTTAGTGAGTTCCCCACCCTACCACATACCATGCATAACCACAGACTGCATATACTGGGCCACGCCCCCTATCTTGGGCCTCGCCCCCTACCTCGGGCCTCGCCCGCTACAACGGCCCCGCCGCTGCAGGCCCCGCCTGGCTTCGAGCCCCGCTCGGATATAAATCTGTTTTACTTAGGCCCCGCCTGTCATAGGGCCTCGCCCGCCAACAAATAATAACACATAAACATTTCACAACACATAACTAACACATACAACTGGTTCTGTCCTAAGGCCTCGCCCATGGACTGCTACTGATGAGTCATGGAACCCCATCCATGCTCCTAATGGTAGTGGGGTACGGGCCTAGCCCACTCTCACTCCTGTTCTAGTTCAGGCCTCACCCCTAATCTGCTACTAGTGAGATATGGAACCCCATCCACACTCTGCTATTGGTGAGATACGGGACCTCGCCCACACTCATCTCCCTACCAGGCACATACATGTATCACACAGACAACAAGTATAAACTATCATATATAAACAATTCATTGGGCACCCGCCCGCTATTGCTGGACCTCGTCCTACAAATAATACTAGCATACTGTGCCTAGGGCTAACCCCCGGGTCTTCTACTCATAACTACATGGGCCGGCATTGTAGCCTTAGACCCATTCACACAAAGGGAAACTCACCTGCTCTAGCTGAACTTGCTGATGATCTCACTAGTTGCTGTCTGACAACTCATGGAACTCCTACTCCCCTTGCTCCCCGAACTACCAATATCAATGCAACACTGAGTCTAACTGACCCCCGAAAGACAACCAAGTCCACCCTGGTCCAAAGTCAAAGTCCTGGTCAAAGTCAACCTTCCAGTTCAACCCTACTCGCCGAGTCACCCTACTGACTCGCTGAGTTCAAAATGATCAGATTCCTTTCATTTGCGACTCAACTCGCCGAGTCAGTCCATGACTCGCCGAGTCTACCGATTTCTGAGTCTAGACCTGGCCAACTCACTGAGTCTCCACCCGACTCACTGATTCGAGTCACAACTCGAAGGGTTTGGGGTTTCGCAGCCTGACTCGCCGAGTCCAAGAACAGACTCGTCGAGTCCAAGGCAATCTTCATACGACTCGACGAGTTGTTCCTCCCACTCGTCGAGTTTCTCCACAACTTCATGCTACTCGCCGAGTCCACTCAAAGGACTCGCCGAGTCCCTTCAGTTCTCCTTACATGCAGAGGATTTTAGAGTCATGCATGGACTCCAAACTGTAGATCTACCCTTCCCAAGCCTATTCCACACGTAAAGTTGCAAACTTTATGTGTAGAGAAGGAGATCTAGGCAAAATATGCCATAAACTAGGGTTTAAGGCCAAGGGACTTCAAAATCGACTTAATGGATGATACTTTATGCTTCTCCAGGTGTTAACACACTTGGATCTGAAGTAGCAACTCTAGATCCGGCTTCTAACCCATAAGGGTGGCTAATCATGGCTTAAAAGCCCCAAAACTCACAACCAAAGTTAGATCCAAGAGAAGGAAATGACTTAATACCTTCAAATGCTCTGAAATGATCACCAAACTTCGGATCCAAAGCCACACCTTGATGCTTCAAAGATTCCCACTTCTTATTCTTCCTTTAAATCACTCAAAAATGGCCAAAAGCATGAATGAGCACAATGGGGGTTAGGGTGCGGCGTTCTGGGTGAAAGGGGCAGTAAAGGAACCCTACGGGAGAGAATGGGACGTTTAAATAGGCTCTATGTCCCGATTTTAGGGTTTTCACCGCACATACCAGACTCGTCGAGTCCCTTTGGCCGACTCGCCGAGTCGGTCACTTATTCCTCGACTCGGATCCCACTCGGACTCATCGAGTCCTTCCTTGGACTCGCCGAGTTGACCCTTAAATTAGGGCTTTCCTTTCCTTTCTTGGCCTTTGAAACTTTGGGTGTTACAACTCTCCCCCACTTAAACAATTCCTTGGGCACCCGCCCGCTATTGCTGGACCTCGTCCTACAAATAATACTAGCATACTGTGCCAAGGGCTAACCCCCGGGTCTTCGACTCATAACTACATGGGACGGCATTGTGGCCTTAGACCCATTCACACAAAGGGAAACTCACCTGCTCTGGCTGAACTTGCTGACGATCTCACTAGTTGCTGCCTGACAACTCACGGAACTCCTACTCCCCTTGCTCCCCGAACTACCAATATCAATGCAACACTGAGTCTAACTGACCCCCGAAAGACAACCAAGTCCACCCTGGTCCAAAGTCAAATTCCTGGTCAAAGTCAACCTTCCAGTTCAGCCCTACTCGCCGAGTCACCCTACTGACTCGCTGAGTTCAAAATGATCAGATTCCTTTCATTTGCGACTCGACTCGCCGAGTCTACCGATTTCTGAGTCTAGACCTGGCCAACTCACTGAGTCTCCACCCGACTCACTGATTCGAGTCACAACTTGAAGGGTTTGGGGTTTCTCAACCTGACTCGCCGAGTCCAAGAACAGACTCGTCGAGTCCAAGGCAATCTTCATACGACTCGACGAGTTGTTCCTCCCACTCGTCGAGTTTCTCCACAACTTCATGCTACTCGCCGAGTCCACTCAAAGGACTCGCCGAGTCCCTTCAGTTCTCCTTACATGCAGAGGATTTTAGAGTCATGCATGGACTCCAAACTGTAGATCTACCTTTCCCAAGCCTATTCCACACGTAAAGTTGCAAACTTTATGTGTAGAGAAGGAGATCTAGGCAAAATATGCCATAAACTAGGGTTTAAGGCCAAGGGACTTCAAAATCGACTTAATGGATGATACTTTATGTGTAACAGCCCGGAATTTGAAGTATTGTTAAAATTATATTTTAGGGGGTGTTTTAAGGGGGGACTCGGCGAGTTGGAGCCAGACTCGCTGAGTAGGATCGCAGACCTGGTCGCGGGTTCGCGACTGGACTCGACGAGTCAGATAGGGACTCGGCGAGTCTGCGCTGTTTAGCGAAAACCCTAGCCGTTTAGGTTTGGGACGTATAAAGGGGACTTATAGGCTGTCATTGTTCATTTTAGCCTTATGAGAAGAACTCTAAATCGATTGTGTGCATCTAGATCAAGATTAAAGGCCATTGGTGATTTTGAAGGAGTTGTTGTGCAAAGAAGAGAAGGGCTTGGCTAAGGAACAGCAAGGGGGTCACATTCTGAGGATTGGGGACACAGAGAACACATTATCTAGGTAAGAATTCGTGTATTCTCTGCTATGGTGATGTATTTTGAGGATTAGGGTTTATGGAACCCTTTTATGGATAGATTGAATGTTACCCTTGTTCCCCAAACGATTGTAAACCTGTATTAGGACCCTTGGAGGTCCAGAATACCCCCATGTCTGTGCATCTCGGGAATTGGTGAAGGTTTTGGATTGAAATCCTTATGCCTTAGGTCAACATGTGAATTATAAGTCTTGGGGCGTAGCATGAGCACCGAAATGAGGACCATACATAATGGATCAGTCTAGGAAGGCCAGACCTATGAATGGTCGGAGCAGTTCCGACCTTAGGGAGCAGTTTGAGCGGCTGCATGGCATGGACTCGCCGAGTTAGATGAGCAGACTCGGCGAGTAGCTTGAAGAATAACTGGGACTCGTCGAGTTGTTCCTCAGACTCGGCGAGTGGAGTCGAGGTGGCCCCGCGATTCTTCCAGGAGTAACTCGTCGGGTCAAGGAGGATACTCGACGAGTAGAAGGGAAACCTTAGAGGATTGGAGGACGACTAGACTCGCCGAGTCGCCAGAGTACTCGCCGAGTCCGGTCGAGTTGACCGTGGACCGTTGACCAGAGTTGACCCATGTGTAATTTCTTAGGGTCAGTTAACGTGGAAGATAAAAGTATTAATAAGAGATATATGATGTTATAGGGAACTTGTAGCTCGGCGGATCAAGTACGAGGGATTTCAGGAGTTGCTAACTTTCAGTATCCGCGAGGTGAGTCTTCTCACTATACTATACCCGGAAGGGTTGGAGTGTGTGACCGGAAGGTCGGATATGATATGTGTTATAAGTGCTATATGTGGTAAGATAATTACTATGCGTACTATGTATGTTTATATGGGCCGGAAGGGAATATGTATGGGCCGGAAGGCAATATGCTACGTGACCGGAAGGCGGATATGATATGTGATATATGTACTATATGTGGTAAGTTAATTGTTATATGTGTTGTGTATGTTTTATGGGCCGGAAGGCAATGTGATATGGGCCGGAAGGCAATATGTTATGGGCCGGAAGGCGAATATGTTACGGGCTGGAAGGCGGGTTGTGTTGTGGACCGGTAGGTCAGGGCCTGGAAAGGCGTATATGCGTAAGTTGTATATTGGGGAACTCACTAAGCTTTGTGCTTACAGTGTTTTGTGTTATGTTGTTTTCAGGTTCTTTCAGTAACACGAGATGGCACCGGCTCAATTGTACACACCAGAGAAAGAGTCAAGTTTTGGAGGATCCTGGTTTTCTATTCAAGTGAAAATGAAACTATGTTTTGTAATTCAATTATGAACGAGATTTTTAACAAGTGTTTTAATATTAAAATGATCATTTTAAACGAAAATTTTACTTTGAAATTTACGGTGTTACAAATTGGTATCAGAGCCTTGGTTTGAGGGATTCGGATGCGCCTTCGGGTAAATCTGGACTCAAACTGAGGAAGTAAGAAAAAGTTTTCAAATAAATAGTTTTCTAAAAGCGAATAAGAGTTCAAAGAGAAAGCAAGAAAGACCAGGGTGTACAATCAGCCAGAGCCGAACGGTGATTTCCCAAAATACCCTTACTTTTGTGTTATGAAATATCTATGATGCACTTTATGAGATATTATTGCATGCTAGAGACAGGCTAGGTATTTCATATCTTAGGACTAGAGTGGCCTGATTTGTGATGCCTTAGCCTAGGGTTTGTTGTTATATGTGCGTTATGCTTTTGAGTATGTGATGAGTGAGAGTATCCAGTTAGAACGCACGAGGGGTAGAGTTACAGAGTTCAGGGGTATTTCCGAGGATGAGCCGAGAAGGTGGAGTTATCACAGATAAGGAGTCCTATGTATTCCTCGATGCTCGAATGCTGCTTGCTTTGTGCTTTGTGGAACTCTCGATGATGGGAGTCAGATACTAAGTGAGTATGACGATATTCAGGAGGTAGATGGCTGACATCATTAGGAGCTCTTCAGCAGCTGATAGCAAAGAAGTGGGAGGACGACGGAAGAGACTAGGGAGTAAACCTAGCCAGATGAGTGCGCTGGTAAAGTAGAGGATTTCGCTGGAGAGCGGGCACGTGCGATGGGATTGGTGAAAGAGCAGGTCGAGCAGCTACTTAGGAGCTCTGGGATGATCCGTGTGGAAAGTATGGGTAGATGTGGCAGGTAGTATGGGCCCGTACTACTGAAAGCAGAGGACCCATACTTGTTACAGGGAGCATTCTGAAGGTCCTAAGGAACGGATTGAGGAGTGATGTTATGGTTCGAGTACCATACATCGGAGCAGATTGAGAAGTGATGCTATGGTTCGAGTACCATACATCGGAGCAGATTGAGGAGTGATGTTATGGTTCGAGTACCATACATCGGAGCGGATTGAGGAGTGATGTTATGGTTCGAGTACCATACATCGGAGCAGATTGAGAAGTGATGCTATGGTTCGAGTACCATACATCGGAGCAGATTGAGGAGTGATACTATGGTTCGGGTACCATACACCGGAGCAGATTGAGAAGGGATGTCATGGGATGAGTACCATGGTTCGTAGTGAATGATGCTGGTGATTATTTTATTATCCGGTCATGATCGATGAGGTAAAGATCGGACGCTATGGGTTTTAGGCCTGCTGACCATGATTGAGTATGAAGAGGCGTCCCTCGAGAGGAAAGGCGAGTGCCTATCAGAGTATTTTGGTAAGGAGTTAAAGGAAGGAGAAAATTTCGGTCTGAGTTGAGCAATCAGTCGATAGAGGAGAGGTCATCTTCTAGGTGGGTGGTGCTATTTTTGTTCGTGTGTAAGACACGGGAGGCCTCATGTTTCAGTTTTGGGTTTGGGGGTACACCCTACAGGTCGTATCGGTGATGATTTTCCCCAGAGTAGCAGGTGGCAGGTGTGCCGCGAGGCAGTGACTTATCGGGAGCAGACAGTCAGTTGGGACTGAGGTAGTCGAGGACCACACCACACCTAATTGAGAATAGTAGGTTGTGTTATAGTGGTAGTAGTGGGGAGTTTAGTTGAGTTTTGCAGTGCAGGGAGTTTTCGTCTATGTTGGGAGTGGGTCCCTGTCCTTGGGAAAATTCCAGTGTTGGAACATTGGTTGATGAGTTGAGGTGAGAGGAACGATGATTTTTCGGTGCAGTCTATGAGACAGGGATGTTATTGAGCAGTTGAGTTGCTTAGTGTTGGATTGGTATGAGATTTGGAACGATTAGAGGCAGTCGTGATGAGAGGTTCTTGAGGAGTTCATCAGAGGTTCAGAGTATAGGGGGTTGATTGAGTTCCTTAAAAGGGAATTATCGGGCGTGGTGTAGCACTTTCCGGGGACAGGTGCGATTTCGCTGGTGGAAAAATAGTCGTGGGTTGGTTGTGTGCTAATTGGTAATGGTTCGAACCCTAAGTGGGGGAGAACCGGGTGCCGTATGTAAAGCAAAGATTTGTCAAGAGTAGTTATAAGTGGAGTATAGAGATATGCTGTAAAAAATCATGAGACTAGAGATATCAGTGATCGAGGAAAGGGGTCAAAGTGAGTTAATGCGGGAAGTACTTGAGGAGGAGGACGAATGTATCCATGACAGGTGATTGGTGTTGTTGCAAGTAGATAGAGAATGACTTGGCGGCCAACTCCCGGGGTCGGTATGCGTATCCTTGTTTGGATCTTGAGCGTCGGGAAAAAGAGTTTCGGAGAATTATCAGCATATTTCGTAGCGTCAGCGTTTTCTCGTATTCCAATCGAGAAATTATATGCACTGAAGTTGTAATGGGGAAAAATGTAGATCTAATTATGGGGTTCAGAGGAGATGTATTATTGTGTCTATATGATGCTTGGGGCAGGAGATCAGTGGTTGTGGCAGGATCTTGTGATGTTTTGTTGGGGTATTCTGAGATATCCGTGTATGATATCTTCATTTCGGAGTTACTTGTGAATCCTGAATTGAATCGACGTGTGGCATATCAAGTATCTGTGAATCTAGTGGGAGCCCTTCGAGTATGGGCATCCAGGGAGATTATTTGAGAGAGTGGATTTTCGCAAAGATGGGCATTTGTTATGTTGATTGCCTCCAGAGTCTGTGATGGATATTCGAGCCGTAGTACTCCCTACTCAGAGGGTGTTGTGATGCTGCGTGGAGTTGCAGTACTCACTAGATGGCAAGAGAATTTCGATGTTGGAATGTTTTCGAGCAGTGCATGATGTGGAAGAGTTGGGTTTGAGTAGCCCTGGTATTGAGTCCTTAGAGCTTGGATGTTGAGTCGGGGCGAGACGGGGGTCTCCGTCTCTGTCAGGAGATGCGGGGGATACGCAGGGAATACGCGGAGCAGAAACCAGAGATTTGAGTTGAGACGATCCTCGGTTGGATTGTATTTTTCTCGCATGAGGAAAAGAGGATTTCGTGACTTGCGTGTCACTGGGCCGGGATAGTGGTCACGGGGAGGAAGTTAGTGGGACACTTGGATCATGATACGGGTGATGTTGGGGGCTCAGCTGTGGAGCCAAAAGCTGATCTGGTACTCAGTCTTGAAGAGGAATATGGGAAAGGAGATTATCCTGATGACATCTAAGGACACTTTAGAGAGAGTGAACGATTCAGACGCTCGAAGACATGCTTCGGGCATGTGTATTAGATTTTGGAGGAAGCCGCGGTACATATTTATCCTTGGTTGAGTTGTCCCATATCAACAGCCATCATTAGTGCATTGGTATGCCGCCCTTTGAGCTGTTGCATAGGAGGTGATATCGGACCCTCATTTGCTGAGGAGAGGTAACGCATAGACCCGAGAGTCCTTGCGAGCAGATCCAGAGCATGTGTGATACATGGAGTAGTGGCAAGGTCGTCAAGCGGATTTCCCTAGGCAAGGGAAGAGAAAGGTATGTTGGGGCTAGTGCAGTATGTGTATGCGAATACAAGAAGGGAACTCGTGAGAGTTGCTCTGAGAGTGCGAATGGGTCCCTCAGTCGTTCCGAAATGTATAAAGTGGATTTTGGATCGGGGATCCGGTGATTCATGGTTTCCTAACCCTTATGGGTCGAGTGATCGTTGAGATTTGGAGCAGAATTGCATCGTGGGTGATTCTCAGTTACAGGGAGTAGTGGGCAGTACAGAGATCGTGCTTCAGTCGACAGAGCAGATTCAGCAGGTTAAACAGAGGTTACTGATCGCCTAGAGCTGACAGAAAAGTTATGCAAACAGACGCCGGTACGAGCTTGAGTTTCAGGTCGGCGACTTCGTACTCCTGAAGGTCTCTCCTGGAAAAGGGGTGATTCGATCCAGGAAGAGGGGCAAGTTGGGGCCCCGGTATGTTGGGCCTTTTCGTGAAATTGTGAGGGTAGGACGGGTGGCCTACTGTTTGGAGTTGCCAGCGGAATTGAGATAGATCCACGACACTTTTCATGTGTCGCAGTTGAAGAAGTGTATAGTCGATGAGTCAGCAGTGGTTCCACTAGAGAACATTTAGGTGGATGCGAGCCTGAGTTATGCTGAGAGACCAGTGGCCATCAGGGATCGGAAGATCAAGGTTCTGAGGAACAAGGAGGTACCTCTGGTGTTGGTTCAGTGGCAACCCCGGAAGGGATCGGAAATGACTTGGGAGTCGGAACGTGAGATGCGGGAGTAGCATCCAGAACTATTTTCAGAGTGAGACTTCGAGGGCGAAGTCTGATTCTAGTGGGGGAGAATTGTAACAGCCCGGAATTTCAAGTATTGTAAAAATTATATTTTAGGGGGTGTTTTAAGGGGGGACTCGGCGAGTTGGAGCCAGACTCGCCGAGTAGGATCGCAGACCTGGTCGCGGGTTCGCGACTGGACTCGACGAGTCAGATAGGGACTCGGCGAGTCTGCGCTGTTTAGCGAAAACCCTAGCCGTTTAGGTTTGGGACGTATAAAGGGGACTTATAGGCTGTCATTGTTCGTTTTAGCCTTCTGAGAAGAACTCTAAATCGATTGTGTGCATCTAGATCAAGATTAAAGGCCATTGGTGATTTTGAAGGAGTTGTTGTGCAAAGAAGAGAAGGGCTTGGCTAAGGAACATCAAGGGGGTCACATTCTGAGGATTGGGGACACAGAGAACACATTATCCAGGTAAGAATTCGTGTATTCTCTGCTATGGTGATGTATTTTGAGGATTAGGGTTTATGGAACCCTTTTATGGATAGATTGAATGTTACCCTTGTTCCCCAAACGATTGTAACCCTGTATTAGGACCCTTGGAGGTCTAGAATACCCCCATGTCTGTGCATCTCGGGAATTGGTGAAGGTTTTGGATTGAAATCCTTATGCCTTAGGTCAACATGTGAATTATAAGTCTTGGGGCGTAGCATGAGCACCGAAATGAGGACCATACATAATGTATCAGTCTAGGAAGGCCAGACCTATGAATGGTCGGAGCAGTTCCGACCTTAGGGAGCAGTTTGAGCGGCTGCATGGCATGGACTCGCCGAGTCAGATGAGCAGACTCGGCGAGTAGCTTGAAGAATAACTGGGACTCGTCGAGTTGTTCCTCAGACTCGGCGAGTGGAGTCGGGGTGGCCCCGCGATTCTTCCAGGAGTAACTCGTCGGGTCAAGGAGGATACTCGACGAGTATAAGGGAAACCTTAGAGGATTGGAGGACGACTAGACTCGCCGAGTCACCAGAGTACTCGCCGAGTCCGGTCGAGTTGACTGTGGACCGTTGACCAGAGTTGACCCATGTGTAATTTCTTAGGGTCAGTTAACGTGGAAGATAAAAGTATTAATAAGAGATATATGATGTTATAGGGAACTTGTAGCTCGACGGATCAAGTACGAGGGATTTCAGGAGTTGCTAACTTTCAGTATCCGCGAGGTGAGTCTTCTCACTATACTGTACCCGGAAGGGTTGGACTGTGTGACCGGAAGGTCGGATATGATATGTGTTATAAGTGCTATATGTCGTAAGATAATTACTATGCGTACTATGTATGTTTATATGGGCCGGAAGGCAATATGTATGGGCCGGAAGGCAATATGCTACGTGACCGGAAGGTCGGATATGATATGTGATATATGTGCTATATGTGGTAAGTTAATTGTTATATGTGCTGTGTATGTTTTATGGGCCGGAAGGCAATGTGATATGGGCCGGAAGGCAATATGTTATGGGCCGGAAGGCGAATATGTTACGGGCCGGAAGGCGGGTTGTGTTGTGGACCGGAAGGTCAGGGCCTAGAAAGGCGTATATGCGTAAGTTGTATATTGGGGAACTCACTAAGCTTCGTGCTTACAGTGTTTTGTGTTATGTTGTTTTCAGGTTCTTTCAGTAACACAAAATGGCACCGGCTCGATTGTACACACCAGAGAAAGAGTCAAGTTTTGGAGGATCCTGGTTTTCTATTCAAGTGAAAATGAAACTATGTTTTGTAATTCAATTATGAACGAGATT
Source organism: Lactuca saligna (assembly GCF_052625555.1). Lineage (NCBI taxonomy): Eukaryota > Viridiplantae > Streptophyta > Magnoliopsida > Asterales > Asteraceae > Lactuca > Lactuca saligna. Next base: position 154,545,402 of record NC_136421.1, read on the forward strand.
TTTAACAAGTGTTTTAATATTAAAATGATCATTTTAAACGAAAATTTTGCTTTGAAATTTACGGTGTTACATTATGCTTCTCCAGGTCATAACACACTTGGATCTGAAGTAGCAACTCTAGATCCGGATTCTAACCCATAAGGGTGGCTAATCATGGCTTAAAAGCCCCAAAACTCACAACCAAAGTTAGATCCAAGAGAAGGAAATGACTTAATACCTTCAAATGCTCTGAAATGATCACCAAACTTCGGATCCAAAGCCACACCTTGATGCTTCAAAGATTCCCACTTCTTCTTCTTCCTTTAAATCACTCAAAAATGGCCAAAAGCATGAATGAGCACAATGGGGGCTTAGGGTGCGGCGTTCTGGGTGAAAGGGGCAGTAAAGGAACCCTAGGAACCCTTTGGCCGACTCGCCGAGTCGGTCACTTATTCCTCGACTCGGATCCCGCTTGGACTCGTCGAGTCCTTCCTTGGACTCGCCGAGTCGACCCTTAAATTAGGGCTTTCCTTTCCTTTCTTGGCCTTTGAAACTTTGGGTGTTACAACTCTCCCCCACTTAAACTAAACTTCGTCCTCGAAGTTTACTATACTCTACTGCCGGCGATCAGCCTCCAAAGCCCCACCATCCATTCTAGCACCTGCTGCCTAACTTTGCTGGCCTTCCGTTTAATCATTCAGACCAACGCCAAACCTTACAGATAATCATTTCAGATGCATCCTGACCCTGAACATCCTGGAAACACAACTTACTCAACCGACAATCTTTCTGGTAATCTCTGTGTACAGCAACATAGGGGTTCACCCCTTCTTTCCTTGCGCGATTTCCCTGCCTTCCCAAGGCAACGCTCCATAACCATCTATCCCTTCTACCACTGTGAAAACCCTTTCCTCACCAGATCTATTACTCCCGCCACTCCCAGTACGGGTCATCGTTGCCAGTATCCTCTGGGCATTCTTCCTACTATCATTCGGTGTCGAGCACCCCACGATCGACTAACTGAATTCCACCATACTCTGCATCCGCGCACTGCTACTGACTAGAAATCCTACTATTCTTATCTGGCTTCCGAATGAACTGAGACCATCCTGATCCCTACCAACCTATCAACATCTGGATTATCGACTCTCACCGATTACTGACCCAGCACAACCACTAGTCGCTCCCAACGACATTCGAGGATACTTCCGCTATCTATACTGCTCAATCTATTCTACCATGCTGGCACTATAACTTCCTGGGATCCCCGATCCCCTTGCCTAGACGCTAAGATCCTTACCAGGTCCCACCTGTGCTGCTAAAACTCACAGGCCTCGCCCACGGGTCTCACCCAACCGTACTACCGAGCCACCCTGCTCTCAGGTCTCACCTACACTGCTATCCTCATACGGGCCTCGCCCACGGGTCTCAACCGACTATATCCTAGAGCGGCCTCTTCCAAGGTCTCATCTCTCAATGGCTATACAGGCAACTCCATACCATTCTCATCCATTCTCCATTCCCGATCCCTATTTGAATGCTAGGAGATAAGGGCCTCGCCCCGACTCCGCCAACAACACTACTACAAAATGCTACGGCTGCCCCGTAATCTGACAACACCTCCACCACTAACTGCTAGTGAATGCTACGGCCGCCCCGCAGTCTTACATCACTTTCCACCACTGACTGCTGACACGAAAACATCTCCTGCTACTTGACCTCAAGATCTCCATTCCGACTCACACGAGCTCTACATGCGGCCCTTTAACCTGAATATGAACCACATACCCACCATTACCCTTTACACGCACGCACTGATGGGAAGTTCTCAAACTCCCAACCCTGAACTACTCAATTCGTCAACACTGAACTACCTCCTTTCCTTCTTAGAAATCATATACCCGATCTGGATTTGCGTGCCTTGACCCTATACACTCGAAGGATTCTCCCCCACTTCGATCCTGCTCACGCCTCGATGCTCGATGAGAAGAAACACCAATCCTTGCTACCATAATCAATCCGCTGAGGAATCCCAAGCTTACCATAGCTAAGGATCTAAACTATCCATTCTAAAACTTATACGGCTCTGAACTGGCGAGACATACCGAGTCTCTCCCAGGCATGCTACGGATACTGCACTCAAAGTAACCTTCTTCGATACAACCCATCCCTTAATCACTAACCAATAACCAAGGTATGCAATGACATATAACTAGATAACAATGAACCCGCTCGAAAATAAAATGCTCAACCGGTAATGATGCAGAACCATAACAATATAATCATGCACAAAATAAAAGAACTGAAAACGGAAGTCGCATACCTACAACGTCCGGCGCTGCTCGCATCTCCAAGGTAGCCATCTGAAAATCCCGGCCTCCTACCGCAGGCGCCTCCGCACGGCCCTGACGGCCGTCTGTGATCCTCAAAGTTGCAGGGGCGGGTGCCATCACCCGTCCTGCTGAAAACAAACTGGGGGCACTGGGCCTTCTTGTGGCCCCGCTGATTACAGTGAAAACATATCAAGTCTGATCCCTGAGTGATGGTAGCAGTATAATCTCTGCTAAAATGACCAGTCCGACCGCACCTGAAACAGCCAGACTCACCACCACTACCACTCCTGCACGCGCCCCCGTGCATCCTGCCACACCTTCCGCATCGACTGCGGTCCTGATAATCCCTCGACCTCGAATCCGATCCCTTGGGCCTTTTGCCTGAACTTGCGGCTACCTAAACCTCATTCAGCTTCCTCTTCCGGATCTGCTCCAAATCAATTTCCCTCTCCCTGGCCCGAGAAATCATATCCTCCAGCGTCTTACAACCGGACCTGCTCACGAACTCCCTGATGTCATACCTCAACATCTTGTGATATCGTGCCTTCTTCATCTCCTCATCCGTGACATACTGCGGAACAAGAAGGGCTCTCTCCCTGAACTTGGCGGTGATCTCCGCCACAGTCTCAGTAGTCTGCATCAAATCCTGAAACTCCTGGGCCAATTGCTGCACCTCAATAATCGGCGAAAACTCCGCTCTAAACCTCCCTGATAAATCACTCCAAGTCATCGCGTCCAACGCGGCATCATCACCCAAAGCATGACCAATCTCCTCCCACCAATCCCTCGCTCTGTCCTTCAGAAGACAGGAAGCGAGTCTGACCTTGTCCTCCTCAGGACACCGGCTCGTACGGAATGCGTTGGCAACATCAGCCAACCATCTGCTGCTAGCGATGGGGTCCCTAGCCCCATGATAATCAGATGCCCCACAAGCCCTGAACTCCCGAAATGTCAAGGTACGCAGTCCCAACAAAGCCATCATCTCAGTACGGAAGGCTCCCAGCCTCTCATCCAAAATCTCCAAAAACCTTTCTTGACCGTGCCAAAGATCACAGGAGTCTGAGCTAGAATACTGCGCGTAACCTCCGCTGATATCAACTCTCTCACCCGCTCCTCGAGCTGCTCGACCCCTAAACCCAAGCCTAATCCCTCTCTGGCGCCCGATTTGCCCGCTGGTCCCTCTTGCAATGTCACCATACTTAAACATACAACATAACCACTATCAGAATACTCCTCACTGCTGCGAGACCAAACATACTCACTACCAGGTTCCCGTTCTTGTCTCGGCCTTTCCCGAATCGAGTACGGATCCTCTGCTTTCAGTAATACGGGCCCATACTACCTTCCACATCTATCCGTACTTTCCTCAGGAACTGCTTTGACTCCACCAGGTCCCTTTTCTAGTTCTACTGCTCCCAGCACTACCTCATCCTAGGCTTACCCTAGGGAAACCTTTGACTCAACTCAAACCAGCCCTCAGCTGCTGAAGGCCTCCTCGCAATGCCAATTAGCCATCACCTGGATACCATCACATGTGACGAGGCTCAGATAATCCTTCAAGTAAAAGACTCATTCCTACAACGGTTGGACTCAAACAAGAGCTGTGCAATAGGACCAAATCCAACACTCTGAGATTATTCAACCCTGATCACATGTGACGTGACGTATCCACCTAATGGCTAACTCCCATCACTTAGAATCCCACAATGCACAAAGCAATCAGCATTCAGACAAGGGAAAATCTAACCATAACATAATCGAGCAATCATATCCACATAGCAAGAATCTGAACCAGCATGCAGCACAACTCATAAACTCAAGCATAACCTAATCAGGCTATCCTACTACTGACTATTCAGCACTATCATGCAGATCAAAAGCACATATAACAGGCACATAAGGCATCCTCCCTAGATCCTCAGTCCTAATCTAGCATGCTGTTCTTTTAACTGATAATCAAAACATAAACTTGTATGGGTATTTTGGGGTACTTACTTGAGCTCGGTTGATTGCATGCACCACACCTCTTTCCTCTTTTCAAAGTTCTTTTCTTTCTGAATTCTTTTTACTTTTCTAAAACCTTTTCGTTTCTTAAAACTCTTTTTACAAAACTGTCTTTTCATTTTGAAAACTTCCTTACCAATTCCTCAGTTTGAGTTCAGACACACCCTGAGAGCATGTCCGAATCCCTCAAACCAAGGCTCTAATCCCAACTTGTAACGACCCAAAATTTAAGACCATAAAAATTTCTTTTAATAAATCATTACTTAAAGTAAATTCATCATTCCAAAACATAATATGAGTATAAGTTTTCAAAACACATGTTCATTATCAGAGTAAACATTCCCAGGCTGTCTAATCTATGGTGTGTGCCATGCAATCACCCCGAGCTCTTCCCTCCGCTACCGGAAGTACCGGAAACCAAAACTGAAAACTGTAAGCACGAAGCTTAGTGAGTTCCCCACCCTACCACATACCATGCATAACCACATACTGCATATATTGGGCCACGCCCCCTATCTTGGGCCTCGCCCCCTACCTCGGGCCTCGCCCGCTACAACGGCGCCGCCGTTCCAGGCCCCGCCTGGCTTCGAGCCCCGCTCGGATACAGATCTGTTTTACTTAGGCCCCGCCTGTCACAGGGCCTCGCCCGCCAACAACTAATAACACATAAACATTTCACAACACATAACTAACACATACAACTGGTTCTGTCCTAAGGCCTCGCCTATCCTGGGCCTCGCCCATGGCCTGCTACTGATGAGTCATGGAACCCCGTCCATGCTCCTAATGGTAGTGGGGTACAGGCCTAGCCCACTCTCACTCCTGTTCTAGTTCGGGTCTCGCGCCTAATCTGCTACTAGTGAGATATGGAACCCCATCCAGACTCTGCTATTGGTGAGATACGGGACCTCGCCCACACTCACCTCCCTACCAGGCACATACATGTATCACACACACAACAAGTATAAACTATCATATATAAACAATTCCTTGGGCACCCGCCCGCTATTGCTGGACCTCGTCCTGCAAATAATACTAGCATATTGTACCTAAGGCTAACCCCCGGGTCTTCTACTCATAACTACATGGGCCGGCATTGTGGCCTTAGACCCATTCACACAAAGGGAAACTCACCTGCTCTGGCTGAACTTGCTGATGATCTCACTAGTTGCTACCTGAAAACTCACGAAACTCCTACTCCTCTTGCTCCCCGAACTACCAATATCAATGCAACACTGAGTCTAACTGACCCCCGAAAGACAACCAAGTCCACCCTGGTCCAAAGTCAAATTCCTGGTCAAAGTCAACCTTCCAGGTCAACCCTACTCGCCGAGTCACCCTACTGACTCGTCGAGTTCAAAATGATCAGATTCCTTTCATTTACGACTCGACTCGCCGAGTCAGTCCATGACTCGCCGAGTCTACCGATTTCTGAGTCCAGACCTGCCCAACTCACTGAGTCTCCACCCGACTCACTGATTCGAGTCACAACTCGAAGGGTTTGGGGTTTCGCGACCTGACTCACCGAGTCCAAGAACAGACTCGTCGAGTCCAAGGCAATCTTCATACGACTCGACGAGTTGTTCCTCCCACAAGTCGAGTTTCTCCACAACTTCATGCTACTCGCCGAGTCCCTTCAGTTCTCCTTACATGCAGAGGATTTTAGAGTCATGCATGGACTCCAAACTGTAGATATACCCTTCCCAAGCCTATTCCACACGTAAAGTTGCAAACTTTACGTGGAGAGAAGGAGATCTAGGCAAAATATGCCATAAACTAGGGTTTAAGGCCAAGGGACTTCAAAATCGACTTAATGGCTAATACTTTATGCTTCTCTAGGTCATAACACACTTGGATCTGAAGTAGCAACTCCAGATCCGGCTTCTAACCCATAAGGGTGGCTAATCATGGCTTAAAAGCCCCAAAACTCATAACCAAAGTTAGATCCAAGAGAAGGAAATGACTTAATACCTTCATATGCTCTGAAATGATCCCGAAACTTCAGATCCAAAGCCACACCTTGATGCTTCAAAGATTCCCAATTCTTCTTCTTCCTTTAAATCACTCAAAAATGGCCAAAAGCATGAATGAGCACAATGGGGGCTTAGGGTGCGGTGTTCTGGGTGAAAGGGGCAGTAAAGGAACCCTAGGGGAGAGAATGGGATGTTTAAATAGGCTCTAAGTCCTGATTTTAGGGTTTTCCCCGCATAGACCAGACTCGTCAAGTCCCTTTGTCCGACTCGCCGAGTCGGTCACTTATTCCTCGACTCGGATCCCGCTCGGACTCGTCGAGTCCTTCCTTGGACTCGCCGAGTCAACCCTTAAATTAGGGCTTTCCTTTCCTTTCTTGACCTTTGAAACTTTGGGTGTTACACTCGGCCACCGCTTCAACTTCATCTCTCTACTCTTCCATTCGAGAAGGCTTCCGGCCCCTCTAGCCTTCACGGCCACGAACTTCGCCGAATGCAACTCATCCGGGATTCGGTCGTCGGTCCCATGTGGATTCTGGACAACCAACCATACCTCATTCTCCCCCATGAGTATATAGGTAGTTTTAAGCCAACCAATCCTGAGCAATGGATCATTCCATCAGACTACCCTCCACCTGTAGATGATGAGGATGACCAGTTTCAGCCTGCACAACAATTCACCGAGCCTCAGTTCCAGCAGCGGGACTTTTGGGAGGCGATTGGACTTGAAGAGAAATGGGGATTTCGTGCTTGATGGTTGTGGATGTGATTCATGGAGTAGGCTTATCGATTGCTTGAGGGCGCAGAAGTGGTGAACCTTAAATTTGAAAGGGAGCGAGAGAATTCTTGAGTGTGCAAGATCGATGTTTAAGAGTTTGCGGAAGTTTTGAGTGATATGGAAAGACAAATTGGGCTTTAATTGAAGAAATATTGAAGAAAAATGGACTAGGAATTGATTGGATCCGAATTGGGCCAATGGATTAGCTTTGGAAGCCCAAGACTTGAAAGAAGCCCAAAAATCCCGTCGAAGCCCGCGGCCCGCGTAAGATTACCCACAGCCCGCGTGGTTTCCTGACAAGGGCAATTTCAGGATTTTGCTAAGAGCTCTATATTGGGAAGGTTGGTGTGCCTCTTTAGCATCATCTTGAAGGTCTGAGTTTGACTTGTTCTCTCTGGAGTTTGGAGTGCTTTTGAAGGCCAAGAACACCTCAAGAACATCTTGATTTCACCTCTTGATTATTGTAAAATGTTTTGTATAATCTCATCTAACTTTTCTTCTTTGAGTTTAGTCATGCTTGGCTAAACAAATCTTGGTTGATTTCTTGTTGAATCCTTTGAACTTTTGTTGAATGTTGAAGAATTCATGAACTTGTTCTTAAATCTTTATGGAAATGTTTTGTGTTTTATCATATTATCATTACTAGTATGTTTTTATTCATGAGTTTAAATGTGTTTGTGGTGATTAGTTGGCTAATTTCTTGATTAAGTAAAGGATCCTCAAATTTGCAAGCAACAAATGATTTTCGTGTTGTTTTTGCTTCACACAATCATAAAAACATTTTCTCCAGCATGGTAGTGAAAGCAATTGACTCCTCTTGGATTTGGTGACTTTTTGGTTATTAATGCTAGTTGACTTTCACTAATTACATGCTATTTGGAATTAGTGACTTTGACTAAGAAAATTGTTATAAGCTTCTCTAGGCATTTCAACAATTAAGAAAAGTCTAGGTAATCTCAAGCTTCTTGGATTACCATAGCCAAATTAAGGATTTAAATCAAAGTATTGCACCATTGGATTCTAATGATATGTTCTTCAAAAGTCAAAGTGAGGAAACTTCAAGTCAACCATTTCTCCCTTATTGATTTTACATCAAATCCATATTTTTATTGAAATCGTCTATTTAAATCATAGTTAACTCTAGTTTGTTTCAAGTATTTCAAAACACCAAAACCCCCCATTTTCTTTTTATTGTTATTTCACAAGTATTTTTACAAAGAGATTTTTCATAGAGTTATAAATTGAACCAATCTCCATGGATTCGATCCCTCTACCACTATACACTATTTTAGTGTGTAATATTTAGGGTTATTATTTGTGTTGGCCTCGACAACCACCAGAACTCAATACCTAAATCTCTAAAATTAATCCATCCCCAAGCTTCAATTAGTTACCATCATCTAGACGAGAGCATGAGGCCATTGTGTAAAACTTTAGTCACACTTACCGAAACTTAGAAAAAATTTTATACACCTTCACAAGCGACTTAATTTAGCCATTAATATCTTTGTTTAAAACAACAAAACTTAAACAAATAACTCGGTGAGACAATACATCAAATACCTTTTGTGCAAGATTAAATATATACTTAGAATATCATAATGACAAAAAAATATAAGATTTAATTTACACAAACCATTGAGAACATAGAACCAGATGCGAATACCGTTGACAGGCGAGAATCAAATATAGAGGCGAAGGGGTTCTAGGATTGGTTTGGACAAAATCCTCCACAAGTTTTGGTAACTTCACCATACTTTCTGCAAGGGGAAAAGAGTTTATTTTTTTTTTTACTTTTACTTGCTGATGATTTCAGTATAACATCATATAAAATGATGGAAGTTCCTAGCACCAATTAAGAAACCAAAAGTGTATTTGTGTAAGATACAAGAAGAACCAAAAATGAAGTACCTTGAAGTCGAGAAGTAAAAAGATATTGTGTTCGTGCTGATTGTGACTCTGAATATCTTGCATAGAGTCTCAACATATTTATATTTTATACTCGATGAATATCAGTTCATAGAGAGGACATTAGGGTACCACTATATACAAAATATTTTTACTTTCAATTTTTCCAGATCCAACCTTAATCTTTCATTTGTGCTTCTATTTACCAAAATCCTGCCTTGATCTTCCACTCTTTGTTGTTCGTACAAGTAATATAGTGATGCGACGGCTAAGAGAAACAGACGATTAAGGTTCTTGCAAGGGTTGGAGCTGAATTAAGGTTAAGGTTTCTGTGATTTTTAGGTTAGGAATACAATCATGTTTAGTAACTATGGAGAGGTTAGGAAACCACATAACCTGTGTTTAATTTAACATGATGTCATCAATTTTGAGCAATTTGATCTGAGGTTGAAATTAATCAAGGAAACACAAGAATGACTCAATATCATCAAGTTTTTCTTTTAATATATATAAAGATGCGTCAACTGTTGAAATCTTAGTTGTAGGGGCATGATGTGCACAAAAAGTACCCATTAATTTTAATATTTATAACCTAACAAACTTAGACTAACTATGCACTTATAGGCAGTGTACCTAGTCAGATTACAGTATAGCTTAGGTAAGTCGGGTGTCGATCACAGGGAACGGTGGATCAATTTAATATATCTGATTATAGGTCACACGAAAAGAATAAAAGACATAATTTAATAAACCTCAAACTAATAATTAATTACCCATCCTCGATAAACTAACAGGAAAACAAATCTCTTTAGGTACTTTGGTTTAGACTAATTCCACCTTGAAAACATAAACAATTGCATACACAAATTCATTTATTCATGTTCACCGATTCCTAAATTGATTAGATTCATGTTCACTATAACTAATCCTTTAGCAAACAAGTTAATTCAAACAGTGATCAATTGATTAAACTAACAGGCTTCCTAGTGTTCAGTTCGTATCAAGCAAGACTTGTATATTTAGTTAATTTAAACATTTAATTAACCTCTTGTTGATGGTCATCAAACAAGGCTCACACATTAACTTACTTATTCCCAAGTTAATCCTAGTTTCACATTCGTTATTTCTAGTCTTATAGTCTCAATGGTCATCAAAAATCATAAGAGACAAGCAAATCAAGCAGGTTTTCATACAACTTAATTCACTTAACATTTAACAGCAAATAATCATCATTAACACACGAGGATCTTTGAACAAGCTTGGCAAGATAAATTAAACACAAATAAATTATTTAACATAACAATTAGTCTAAGAATCAAAACTTCATTCAATCATAAACACAAAGTAAAAGGTTTTTACACCCAAATCAGAAACTAAATACAAAAAATATCATAAGGAAGTGCTAAACATGGTCACGTTAGCAATCCATATGATTACCGACATGTATCCGCTCTCCAATCCTTCAGATCTCTGCTCACGTTAGCTTAACGGCCTTCCGGCCGCCTTCTAGACCCTCAAAACGGCTTAACAGAAGTTAATTGTCGACTAAATTAGGTTAGAAGTCGAATCCCCCCTCCTGGTTAGCTAAAAATCGACATTTATAATCTTTGTGGCCGACCTAAGTACGTTGGGCGTACTTAGGATTACGCAGCGCGTACTCTGGATAATCACGCGATCAAGTCTATCCAGTGCAAGCATTTACGCGGGGCGTAACATTAAGGTATGCGGGGCGTACTCGCTACCTCAGCATTCTTTTCTTTCTTTCAGCTTCTAACCCGGTTTCCGCTTCAATCTTTTCTTTTGTGCTTTATCGACAACAAATAGCTGGAAAACATAATTCAAAGTATTATGAGTACTCTTTAGTTCTAAAATAGAATAAATAAGGCCAAAATATTAAGATAAAGTGCATAAATATATATATAAAAATACACATATCAAAATACCCCACACTTAGCCTTTGCTTGCCCCCAAGCAAATTTACTTTTATTTTACCTATATCGCACTAAACAATCCATTTAAAACTCAAACATTATGCCAAGACCTCAACGCATACATTTGTGTCTAAAATTTTCCTAAGTACCCCCCATACTTTAAATACTCACAATCTTCATAAACACTTGCCCACTTTTTCCGAACAATGCTCATTTTATGCAACCCTCCGAATCCATCCGCAGAAAACCTCCTAACCTCAAGGTATTTTTAGTTGAGCAACCTAAGCATACATAATCTAGAATTACAATTTTCCGATACCACTATGGAGCTTTCTTTGAATTCTTCATTTCTCTGACATTTTGATCTTCGATTTCTTTGAATTCAACACCTTATTTGAATTGATTTCTGGTATCTTTAACTTTTTGGATTTCTTCAGAATTTTGATCTTTTGATCTTCACTTTATTTGCTCCAAAATTCTTCAAACTTTTTCGTAATTCTCTTTCTTTTTTTATTACATGCATTCCTCACTTTTTTCACTCAAAACCTACATGCTTAAGCAGAGGCGCTCAACCTCAACCTTTATTGGTTAATGATAATAATTTTCCTGGATACATTTCAGGTTTAGGCTGCTAAACATATTGCATCCTTCAAACCGAGCGGGGTTATGTTTTTGTTCCATGATTTCACTAAAATAAGGGAAGCCACAAATGCACTATAACGTATATTGGCTCAACTAAACATTTGAGTTCTCATCGGATCATCTCATACAATATTAGCAAAATTTTAAATTATCACTAGATTTTTCTAAATTAAACTATTATTTCAAGTTTTCTTTTAAATTTTTAAATTTCCCTAAATCTAGCAATTTCCAACTAGTATTTCATTTTTATTAAATTTCCCTAAATCTAGCAATTTCCAACTATTATTTCATTTTTATAATTTACTTTTACCGACCCCCTACCCCACACTTATTTCATACAATGCCCTCATTGTATGCTAAAACAAATTAAGAACATAAAAAAGGAGAAAAAGGAACAGACTCCCCTGGGTAGTTGTGGTGAGATCGAATGGGGCTGCTACAGGTTGCTTCAAATATTGCTGAAAAACTGAAAACTGGAACTGCTGCTTCTAAATTTGCCGAAAAATAAAATCAAGACCGCCATCTTCGAAAATGTGGTGCAAAATATTGCAATTAGATGCAATGTATAATAACCATGACGTGGGAAAGTGTCGACCACGTCATCTCGTCGAGAATGACATCCTCTACGTGCGATGAAAAATCCCCCATAACATAGGAAAGTGTCAACCATGTCGTGGCAGCCGGGACGATACTTCTTCCTCACGTCGAAATAAAACTCTATAGTATGGGAACTGCTCATCCATATCATAAGAGTCAAAACATCGTAACAATGCCAATCTTCAAAACGATCGTTCACGAAATAAATATGCACCCCGCACTTATGACAAATCGTGGGTCTCGATTATAATCTTCAACTCTTATACCGCTCTCTCTAGCAACAGTCGGACCTAGCTTCTGAACTTACTGCCAGCTTCCTAAGGGCGAAAATTCTGCAGAAATCTAAACAACCAAAGAGCATCAACATGGAAAACAAACTAAATCAAACTAAATCAAAGTTTAATTACATACCAAATACTAAAAACTAAACTTAAACTAAAAATAACACAAAACAAACAAATAAACAAAATAAAAAGGATCACTCGTCATCTCCATCATCATGTGGCTGTGTCCCAGAAGTACCGGCCCCATCAAATCGTGACTGGAATGGTGGTGGAAAGGGAACCGAATACTGAAACCCCTGATGGGCAAAGAATGCATTCAATGCATTCCCTTGCCACCGCTGTTGCGCGTCCACATGTGCAACATACTCGCTAAGGTTCTGGACCCTCATGTCAAGACGATCAATGCCCTGAGCTAAGTAGCGCATATCGATCTCCGGCTCAGGTCCCTGCTGCGCTCCCCGAGGAGCAGGTCTATGCTGCGGGACCCGTCTCAACTGTGGCTCGGCGGCACCCTCCTCATCCGCCACATCATCTGCTCGAACCCTCAAAACACCATCTCCACCCCGCTCTAATACGCACATCGACTCCAATAGCTGAAGACTCATCGACCTCATGTCGTGAAACATCATCGATCTCGTGATCTCACGTGTCATCAACTGATATGATCGAGCTAATCGTGTGATAAAATGCCCTCCGCATATCGGGCTATCTCCCCGAAGTCCCCTGGCCCTCCGTCCCAAGTATGCAGCTAAAGCAACTGGAAGGTTCAGGTGCCTCCCTGGAGTAACTAGTGCCCATAGGAAATACAGGTCCGTCGAAGGCACTCTCTCGCTATTCTTGTGATGCGTGAGAGATATAGAAATCAACCGGTGCAACATTCGGTATGTAGTAGACCGAATCATCCCCCCTCGAGCGGTAGATGGTGTATAAACTCCTCCCGTAATCTCGGCCCAAAAGGTGTTCTCATTATAGTCCTCCGGCCGGTCCGTGAGACAGTCAGCAAGGAATGTCGGGAAGTGGACACTCCTCGTTTCGTCGGCTGTGTAAATACCCACCCGAGTCGCAAGCTCTATCACGCTACATTCCCGGCTCACTCCTCCCAGTCTAAAAGCAAAGGCTGTCCTGTCATCGAGTGCCTTCCTAGGATCATAGGAAACTGTAGCATAGAACTCCAGCAAAAACTCCCGATATACTGGCTCCTGGATCCTGAACAAACGCGCCCATCCCTGACACACAAACAATTCCACACCACTCGCGTCCGAGTGTGTGTATTGCAAAAATTCCTGGATCAATGCAGCAAGTCCAGTCCTGGTAGCCAACTCCCAGTCGAAAGAGGGTGCAATATCAATCTCCTTTGTGAGAAGCAGGCTCAAGTTGGTGCTATAACGTGCCCTGGTAGCATCGCTCAGTGTTTGCGGAAATTGTAAAAAACGATGATCGGTCACATCCTCGGGAGGGTTGGTTCTTTGTGCCCTTCGAACCATAATTTGTGTGGTGGATTTAACAAGAAACGAAAAAGAATCGAGAATCTTTGTGAGAAAGTTGCCGTCACAGTTCGTGCGCGAGAGTAGAAGAGTTTGAAAAGGAATAAAGAAGAAGTCAAAGGGTCAAAAGATATACCTGGTCGCTTATGTACGCGGGGCGTAACACAAGGGTACACGGGGCGTAACCCCAACACCCTGAAATGTTCATCCACGATCCGGGCACATTACGCATGGCGTAATATAACTTACGCGGGGCGTAATGGCATTTGAAAATTTCCAAATTTCCTTTAATTTAATTTCCTTTTCTTTTTAATCATTTCATCTAGGGACTTAAAACTTTTTTTTTCTTTTTTATTTCTTAAGCTAATGATGACTTCACGATGAGTGATAAAAAAAATTGAGATGTCATAGTCACTTATCTTTGTCAAGATCAAACAACAATGGTTGATCAAAAACCTTTGCATGCAAGAATTGGTTTGCGAAAACACCCACTTTCGGGACCCGTTAGAATATTTCCTTTGTTTTCCTTGTACCTTTAACTAGAAGCGGAACAAGAAGTGACCTAACTAGTCAAGAACAGCAAGAGCTCGGTCTTCCACTTAACCACCACAATACGCCTTGCTATACTACGCCTCATGGATTGAGTTGGACAAATCAACAAAGTAGTAGGCTAAGCAGGTCAAGAATTCCCTAATCGCTTTCATTCTCGAAACCAATGCAAAAAGTAAAGTCAAGCAATGTGTACAATCCCAAATTCCTGCAAATAAAAACAAGAACCTTCCCGACAAGTGAAAAGATATCATCGAAAATCAAACTAAAAAATGAAAACTAACTAAAAACAAATAACGAATAATCAAATAAAATAAATTAATGACAAGCCGTTCCCCGGCAACGGCGCCAAATACTTGATGTGCACAAAAGTACCCATTAATTTTAATATTTATAACCTAACAAACTTAGACTAACTATGCACTTATAGGCAGTGTACCTAGTCAGATTACAGTATAGCTCAGGTAAGTCGGGTGTCGATCACAGGGAACGGTGGATCAATTTAATATATCTGATTATAGGTCACACGAAAAGAATAAAAGACATAATTTAATAAACCTCAAACTAATAATTAATTACCCATCCTCGATAAACTAACAGGAAAACAAATCTCTTTAAGTACTTTGGTTTAGACTAATTCCACCTTGAAAACATAAACAATTGCATACACAAATTCATTTATTCATGTTCACCGATTCCTAAATTGATTAGATTCATGTTCACTATAACTAATCCTTTAGCAAACAAGTTAATTCAAACAGTGATCAATTGATTAAACTAACAGGCTTCCTAGTGTTCAGTTCGTATCAAGCAAGACTTGTAAATTTAGTTAATTTAAACATTTAATTAACCTCTTGTTGATGGTCATCAAACAAGGCTCACACATTAACTTACTTATTCCCAAGTTAATCCTAGTTTCACATTCGTTATTTCTAGTCTTATAATCTCAATGGTCATCAAAAATCATAAGAGACAAGCAAATCAAGCAGGTTTTCATACAACTTAATTCACTTAACAATTAACAGCAAATAATCATCATTAACACACGAGGATCATTGAACAAGCTTGGCAAGATAAATTAAACACAAATAAATTATTTAACATAACAATTAGTCTAAGAATCAAAACTTCATTCAATCATAAACACAAAGTAAAAGGTTTTTACACCCAAATCAGAAACTAAATACAAAAATATCATAAGGAAGTGCTAAACATGGTCACGTTAGCAATCCATATGATTACCGACATGTATCCGCTCTCCAATCCTTCAGATCTCTGCTCCCGTTAGCTTAACGGCCTTCCGGCCGCCTTCTAGACCCTCAAAACGACTTAAAAGAAGTTAATTGTCGACTAAATTAGGTTAGAAGTCGAATCCCCCCTCCTGGTTAGCTAAAAATCGACATTTATAATCTTTGTGGCCGACCTAAGTACGCTGGGCGTACTTAGGATTACGCAGCGCGTACTCTGGATAATCACGCGATCAAGTCTATCCGGTGCAAGCATTTACGCGGGGCGTAACATTAAGGTACGCGGGGCGTACTCGCTACCTCAGCATTCTTTTCTTTCTTTCAGCTTCTAAGCCCGGTTTCCGCTTCAATCTTTTCTTTTGTGCTTTATCGACAACAAATAGCTGCAAAACATAATTCAAAGTATTATGAGTACTCTTTAGTTCTAAAATAGAATAAATAAGGCCAAAATATTAAGATAAAGTGCATAAATATATATATATATATATATATATATAAAAATACACATATCAGGGCAATTTGGTTATTATCCATAATTGATGATTTTAAGTTTTTAGGATATTATTTCCATACATCGTATCAAATTTTATCATTGAGTGATAAAACATAAAGGAATAGGGGACCATACAAGCTTAGTTGATGGTCTCTTTCATGCGAAACCCCTACATGTGAATTTATGTTGTTTTAACTCAATCATTGTGATTGTTCAAAAGTGGACAAGAAAATTTTACCAACTTTAATTCATCAAATAGAAATTAATTTTTGTCCCCTCAAATTTGTAACTAATCTGCTCTAACTTGTGGTTGTGACCATTTTGCCCCTATGAGTATTCCTTTGATAAACCAGCATGTTTGGAGGCTTAACAAAAACTACAAACCAGGGATAGAAAATAAATAGGAGGTGAGTGGATGTAAGTGGACCAAGGTACACAGAGACTGTTTATGTAATTCTGTTATACATGAACTCTTTATCTAATTAGGTAACATGTTATAAGTGATATTAGATGCATACGAAGCTACATACAAAGTCACACATACATCCATACACATACTCATATTCACTTCAACTACGTTATAGTCATTAGGATATAAATTAAATTAATACATTTATACAGGTGGAACAAATTCCCTTGTGGATACAACATATTTTTATTTTTTTGCATGCTAATATATATATATATATATATATATATATATATATATATATATATATATATATATATATATATATATATATATATATATATATATATATATATATATATATATATATATATATATATATGCATTTTAAATTGTTCTTACCTGAAAAAAATTGTATGGCTATATGAATCGTTATCTACCAAAAAACAACAATAGAAGTTATTTCATGTGGGAAGTAATATCAAGATACAAGGTTCTGAAAACCATTTTCAAAGAAAACTATTTGGTGTCATCCTGGAATACTGACCATTTAACCCCTGATGTTGTTTAGAGGCTTTCTAGGCCTAATAGGTTGTTGTGCTGATATTTTAAGTTACCTGCATAAAAAAGAAAAGGGTGAGACAAAAGCGTACCGTAACAGGGACCATATTTTTTGTTCCACAAACAAAAGTTTCCACCAAAAGGATTGTAGGACCGAAAGAAAAGCTAAAAAGACTTAAATACCCATGGTAGGAAAAAACAACACTGAGTAGATGAAGAATCACTATGTGCCCTTTTTCTCCTTCCCTTTCATGCGACACATGAGTAAAGGTTGGAGCGTTTTATAAAATGCTTTGTACTATATATGCATATAGTTTACAATGTTATAATCAAGTAAACTTATCGGAAAACCTTAGAAAAACCCCAACATATTTTCACCTAATGCTTAAAAAAACAATTATATTATTTTTTAGTACACTAAAACCCTTATATTTTCTAAAATTTTTATTTATGGTTTTCTGAACTTAGAAAAACCTAATCTATTTTCATGAGAGGATTGAAAAAACAATTATATTATTTTTTAGTGCATTTAAACCCTTATTTTTTTAATCTAATGAATTGTAACATTAGAAACGTTGAGAATCGATTACCTAACATTTTTGGTTATTTAGGATTTACCGAGCTCAGTGTCTTAAATGATACGTTTTAAAAAATATAAGGGTTTTAACATACAAAAAAATAATATAGTGGGTTTTTTTTTTAAGATTTAATGAAAATATGTTGGGTTTTTATAATATTATCCCTAAAATTATTAAAGTAAAATGCTATAATAATAGGAAATGAAACTATGATGGTATAATAAACAAGTACAGCTATTTTGTAGCATAATAGCTACAAATTTTGATTTCGTAACAATATTTTAGGAAAATAACTACAAACTTTGATCTATAGTAAATTTGTAGCAAAATACCTTCAACCTATAATTCTCTAGCAAATTTTGTAGCATGATAACTACGGACTCCGATTACATAGCAAAATTCCATATTTCTTCAAATATTAGCTACGGAAAGTAATTTTGTTGCTAATTCTTTAGCAAATACAACTACGTCTAACTACTCTGTTGCATAGTCCATAGTTACGTAGCAAAATTCCGTAACTATTCAAAAATTAGCTACTATTCAAAAATTAGCTACGAAATGCAATTATATAGAAAATTCCATAACAAAATAGCTATGACAACCCATTATGTAGCATATTCCATAGCATAATAACTACAAATTTTACTTCCATAGTAAAATTTCATAGTTATTTTAACTTTTTCTTGTAGTGAATATTCCATGTGAAAGTCGAAGTCTAATGGAGATAAGCCTGCCGGTACAACAAGTTTGTAACACTACTAATAAATACATAGACTTATTGGGTTGCATATAAAATACAAACTAAAAATAAATTATAAAAAAAAAGATTAATTTGTTATTCATCAATGATTTGATGATTTAGTTTATGTTATCGATTATTTATATAGTTATAAAACATGGTAAAACTATAAGTTATACAATTACGTTTTTTTTTTTCAATTAATATTATTATATTCGATCTCTTAACAAATTCCTGTTATTGATTTTTGTAGAAAGAATATTTATTTTCATTTTACATATTTTTATAAATGAAAATATCATTGAAAGAAAAACGTAAAATACAACATAAAGTTCATTCTATAATACATACATGGAGCAAAGTTAAAAATTAAAACAGCCGTGTCGTAACGTTGTACAATGCAAACAAAATATTCCTTTTTTAAAGTAGATTACAAAATCATCCTAGTGGCTTGCATTTTCTTTGCTCCTCACTAATATCATATATTCTTTAACGACCTCCCTCCCTACCTCAGATTTCGCTAACACACTTTATCCCTATAAAAAAATAAAACACTTTTTTTCTCTAAAAATAGCATGGTACTAAGATTTTCGCTAAAACTCCCCATTTACTCTTCAAAATTCTTCTTTTGTTCACTTATTTATAATACTTAATTTCTCACCTACTTTATACATCATCCTTAAATGCCGGATGTTACAACTTGCAAGACGGTCTAAACGTGTAAACCCTGAGAATTGATGGAGAATTCCAGTTTTAGACTGTCAACCCAATCAAATGAAGCTTATATGTTCACTCAATTGTTAAAATCAGATTTTTGGGACGAATTTTTTAACCATCACCTTCAATTAATGTCACCTTTTGTCCTCCATGGCCACTGCTCTTGTTAGCGTAAATGCTTAATATTGTTTCTTCACATAGGCAAACAATGCAAGGTCAATTTTTTGTTTACAAAAAGCTCACAAGTATCAAGTATGTATGATTCTCTAGACTAATTGTCTTAATCTTCACCTTTCTATCATACATATAAAATATCTATAATACATTCGTACATGCATACATATCTGTCCTGCTATACATATATCAGTAGTTCACTTTTGCTCTATATGCCCTGAAGTCCTAAACTCTATTTTATTTATGTCGTGGTGCAAATGAGGCAGTTGGTTTAACATACTGATGTTGCAATTGCTGTTTTTGTGGCAAAATAACAATCTGATACGTACATAATTGTTGTAGTTTTTATAGCAGAAAGAATATGAACAAAACTGTAGAACCAAACAATTATTTTCTAGTAATAGTTGATAAAGAATCAGCAACAAAAACTCAAAATTTAGATACTTGATCACATGAACAGGTATCTACTACTTCTGATAGTTTACCATAAAGCTTGTGTTGTAACATCCGTGTTTCTAAATAGTAAATTAAAGTAGTCACTTTGACAATTAACTGGCTTGTTTACCCCACCTCGCAACTAAATCCATCCATCCATATCCATTTTCATACATTAAAACTAGTTTCAGCTTTTCTCCTTTGAATGCAAAAAATTCGAGCCATTTCACATCAGGAGGCAAGATCCTCCTTGTTGCAGCATCATCCAACTTCGGGGGTTCCTGGTTCATCCAAAAAAGGCATAAGTATTTTTACTTCATGTTAAAGGGGGAAAATCCAAATTGATTTTTGAAATCTTGAAAAATGCATTTATCGAGGTGAATTGCTTCTTTTTTTTTTGTGTGTGTATATATAATGTAAAGGTCCAAAATTCAAATCTTTGAGATTGTGTCTAGGGTTCGTGATAATTCAGTCTAAACTTTCTCTGAGGTGTTTTATAAAAGAAGCCTATTTCTTTAGTTTAAACTTTCAACACATATATGTTATATATTGTTAAGATTAGAAGTTATTTTTTTAATAAACATTTGAATAGAGTTTTGCAGCTTCAATTCGTTCAGCCTATTTGACTTGTTGCTATTTTAGTGTTTCTTTTTATTATACTCATTTGATAAAATATAACCCGTTTATAGGTAAATAGACCGAATTTCTCCCTCTATATGCTTATGTCAGGAATTAGATATGCACAATACACCATGCTTGCAACCAAGAAAATTGTGAAAGTGAGACACCATCACTACAAGAAATTAAAGTATTACCAGCGATGGGCGTCGCCGCTAAAGGTCGAAAATGTCGCCGCTAATACCTTTAGCGGCGACATGTCGCCGCTAAAGGGTCGTTGCTATTGCTTTGTCGCTAATACTTCTTTGGTCGCCGCTATTGCCTTCTGTCGCCACTAAAGACGCCTCGCTGCTAATACTATCTATCGCCGCTATTTATATGTATTTGTATACATACAAATACACATACATACATAATACACATACAAAATACCCATATACATACAAAAACACATACACATACACATACATAATTTACATACAAAATAGACATATACATATAAATGATCATACAAAAACACATATATATAAATAAAAATACACTCAAAATACACATATACATACAAATGCAAATACAAATACATATCCACATCTACAAACAAAATACACATACAAATACACATCTAAAATATCAAATTTTCGTCATGAACAGTGGTGGTGGCGGTATACTCTGGCAAGAAGATGGGAAATGGAGAGGAAGAGGGAAAACACAGAAGTAGATCAGGGAAGAAAGTGAAGACGAAGCTGATTTTATTGTCGATGCTCTTTAGCGGCGATGCCTTTAGCGGCGACACATCGGAGGGAAAACTATCTGGGGTTTCCTACATCGTTGGATCGTTGCTTAAATCGACGGATGGGGTTGAAATGACGCGGATCGCCAGAACAGGCAATAGCGGCGACGCCTTTAGCAGCGACACACCGGAGGGAGAATAACGCGGGGTTTTCTATGTCCTCCTAGTCGTTGGATCATCATCTAAATCAACGGTTAGGGTTGAAATGACGCGGATCGCCAACATAAGCCTTTAGCGGCCACACCTTTAGCGGCGACGGGCACTTTTAGCGGCGACAAAAACGCGTTTGTTTGATGTCGCTGCTAAAAGTGACTGTCGCTGCTAAAGGTGTCGCCGCTATTGTCTGTTATTCTTGTAGTGCATGCTTTCAGGAATGTGATGCATAAAATAAAAATACCATTGGATCACATGAGATGACATTTTCAAAGGTTAAACTGAGGGACTCCAGTTCAGGACAATATTCGAGGGCTTGGATGAGTCGTTCAGCAGTAAATTCATCGATTAATGAGTGTAGCTCCAAAGTCTTCAGATTTTGTAGAGCGACATCATGTGCATCATCAATCCACTATAATAATGATAGCAAGTAGAGTTATTAATCATGGTAACAAATAGGCATATGGGTACACAATTGATAAAGATTTCATGATAAACAAGTAATGATGCAATTTAATCAGGACTCAGGAGTATATACAATTTAAATACAAATTTTGGAAAGCAAAAAACATCGATCGAGAAACCTCTATATATCAGCCATTCACTCCATTTGTCTGGTAAAAACTGCAAAATATGTAGTTTTCGATCTAAAAACTACATATTCAGCCCTTACTGTGATGCTATAGATTTTGATCCATTATTTCCTCTATTAACTCGTTCTTTCTACATTAGCTGAAATAACAATATGTTCATGAAGAGAATAAACATTTACCTCGGGCAAGTAGTCAAGGTTAGTAGTAAAAGATTCCAAATGAGAAAATTCATGAAACAGCTTATCAAATACGGCGTCGATCTCGGGATAAAGTACAGCTTCCTTCAATGAGTATAGACATTCAAAGATATAAGTTGAAGCTACTTCACCTTTTAAATCCAGATACACCAGTTTTGGGCATGAAAGCTTAAGAGAACTACACAAGTAGTACTTACACCAGTTAAGAAGTGTCAGCTTCTTGAGGTTTGGACATGAAATACAAACAAGATCAAGTTTGTCTACCACGCATTCATACAACGTCAAATCCTCCAGCAATGGGCAGCTTTCAAGAAAAAAATATTTCACTAAATCATTGTCAAATAACTCAACATTTTCCAACTTAAGAACCCTAAGTGCAGGAAACCCAGAAATTCTAGGCAGGATTACACGATGTCTACAAGACAACCTTAATACCTCCAACGAAGTGCAAGTCATAAGAGAATGGGGTATCACCATATCCTCAAAGTACTTCTCTTTGGGCCCAAAACTCAAGTCAAGTTGTTTGACGTTTTTCATAACGGTGGCGTGAATCCACCGCTCTACTGTCGATGTTCTGTAGGAATCCCAACCAGATAAACGAAAACAATGCAAATCCACGGATCTGTTTAACAAAACCTAATAAACAAATTCTTTGAATTTGCTCTTTCGCAATTTTGCTAAGGGTTTTAAGTCTAGAGAAGGAACTGATGTCCACAAATACCTCCATCGTCTGGACAAAATGCTTGTTCGGATTTGTTCTTCGGTAGATGGAAGGCCCGAGAGAATTAGAAGAAGAAGAGGATCTGGCAAGTTGCTGATCAAATCAACTCCATCTTCATGTTTTGAAGCCTTCGCTGCACGGAATTGTTCATGCCTTTGGTGATGTGAACAAAAAAAGAATCACCACAGTTCTATTGATCTATCCGGCAGCCTCTACAGAAAGTACGAAAACTTAAGTTTCGTAATAGAAGATATATTGAAGTAGGGTTCAACCAATTGAAGAGATAAAGAAACGGTATTTTGGTAAACGAATATAGAATTTTTTTTTTTTTTTTGAGAAAATTACAAATTTAGCTGAATATTTTAATTATTGTGGAAATAATAATAATAATAATAATAATAATAATAATAATAAAAATAAAAAAAACAAAAAAATAAAAAAAACAAAAAAGAAAACAAAACCCAAATTTTTTTTTAACCACCAAAATCACATGGATCAAGCTCAAGTAAAATGGCTCTAAACATACAAGTTGCTAAAACACAACCATACTTTAGCAACTTGTACGTTCACAAGTAATTATTTTTTTTAGTTTTTATGATTTTTTCCACACAAATACCCCCATCTCTAACTAAAATCACAAACGAACCAAGTTCATCTACGATTTTTTCTTATCCCACGGGCAATTTTGTGTGTGTGTGTGTTTTTTTAACTACGACATTAAAGAAAAAAATTTACGTTTTTATACTCCTGAAAAAGAGGAAATCATAGATAGATGCAAAATCACATATGAATAAGTAAAATCACATATGAACAAAGTGCATTTGCGATTTTGGTGGTTGTTTTTGTAATTTGAATTTTTTTGGCTATTTTCCACAAAGTATTAGGCTATATTTTTAATTTTCTCTAATTTAAAATATTAGATTAACCAATTAATAAAAAATTGATATAGTCCTAATTAAATACGATGTGGATATTAATGTAATTTTAATACTTTTAGAGGGATATAGACGGAATTTTAAAGTTTATAAGGATATTGAAGTAATATTCAAAATTTACATGGATATAAATGCAATTTTCCCTATTTTTTAAATATACATTATAAACATTATCCATAGGAAGTACAAAAATTCCAATACATATCCATATTATTTGTGAATTCAGAGTACAAAAAGCTAAATGTGAAAACACTAGAGAATGCACGTGACGTAATCAAGCCGGGCCCTTGCCCTTATCAATAAAAGTACCTGAAACATTCAATAAAACTGTAAGCACAAGCTCAATGAGTTTCCCAATCACGCAAACCATATAATCACATAGTGTTATGCTCATACATATACATACAAGTTTGCCATGGACTCCCTCCATGGTCTTCAATGGAATGCCATGAGCTACCCCCATGGTCTTATATCCCGTACCATGGGCTTTTCCCATGGTCTTCATATAAGCCCATATATAGATCAAATAGCAAACCATTACACATTTCAATACTAATCATCGCATAATGGGTCGACCTTGGTGCCTTCGACCCATGAGTGTGGTGAGAAGACTCACCTCAATACTGAACGGTAGCTCACTAGATCGAGGCTCCAAATATCTGATCTACACAAACCCTATAACATAAACAATTCCTTAAATACAACTCAAAACGTCCAAAACCTTTTAAAGATCAAACTTAGTCAAGGACTAAGCTCAAAAGTCAAAGTCAACAGCCTGAGTTGACCCAACTCCCCGAGTTATCCCTCAACTCGTCGAGTTTCTCCATCTTCTGAACAGATCGGGAAAAATCCCATCAACTCATCGAGTTCACTAATGAACTCGTTGAGTTGGCCAGAAATCCAACCTCTTAAAGCATTAAGCTGATACAATTGAATATGGGGACTCCAAATCTCAGGTCTAATCCAAGATGATGTCTAGAAGGGTAAAGTTGGAGGAACCATCCAATAAGAAGCAAACCCAAGCCCTAGGCTCTTTAGAGAGATTCTTAATCCATTAAGCCCTTGAACTCTCCCAATATAGTTCCAAAACATAACTCTAGAGTCCAAAGGTCAGATAATCATGTAAAGTTTTCAACTTTACGTCCATGCAAGCTAGAAATACACTCTAGAGCTTAATAAGGACTTAATGAAGAACTTGTTGCTTGAACGGGGCTTGGAACTAATAAAGTTTGCAACTTTCAGCCATAAGAAGTCATGAAGGGGTTAGATTAACATAATAACCCCTAGAACCTTCAACATCTTGGCTAGCCCAACCAAAATCCCAAAATCATGCTAAAACTTCCAATAAAGAGATCTAGATCATAATAAAGCAAGATGTCGACTTTATACCTCAAAAAGACAGCAATTGGAGAAGAGGTTTTGGATCCAATGTCCTCCTTCCAAGCTAGGTACTTCCAACTTCAAAGCGCGTTCCAAGGAATCACCAAAAATCAAGTTTCCAAGCTCACACACTCAAACTTGCAAGGTAATACATGTGTCTAGGGTTTCTGGATAGGGGAGGATAGTAAGGAGGCTATTTTCGAGCAAACCTCAACATTTAAAAATAAGACACAATGTTCCATATCTCATAAATTCATGGGTCAAATGGAAAAACTAAAGGTTAAGTTAAAAAGGGAAAGTGCTACATTATACAAACACTTATTATTTTTCTTTTGTACGAACCTACAATAGTTTCTTTTAGGAACATGTCATATTCTTAAGAGTTGCATTTCGGGAACATCTTCTACATACCTCACAACACATTGGTTCCAATTAAGTCATAATGATATGCAACTATTGATGGGTTTTAGCCATATGAACATTCCTATGTGCACATACAAAACCCTAATGCTTGGATCTAGGTTTCTCTAATTGAACATGCATGAATCCAAGATTTCTAGTGGTTATTCTATCATAATAACAAAGAGGAATCATAGTTATAAGTTTACCTTGAATCACTTGTTTGATCTTCTTGTTCTTAGAGCTTTAGAGTCACAATTGTCACTCCTCTAACGGCTTACAAACACCAACTAGCAAGAGGATGATTTGAGAGAGTGGGAAGGATTTAGAAATCGGCTAGGGTTTCCCTAGGAACAAGAAGTGCCGATTTCCAAGACCCCAAGGGTCTATTTATACTTGTAAGGCTCCTAGGGTTTCACCCTTAAACCGTAATTGGATAACTTAAGCCCAAAGAAATCCTAATCCCTTCTTGATATCCCTTTGGATGGATTTTAGGTTAATCCTAAGCTATAAAATCGTCCATCTTATTATCCACAAGGAATTATAGCCTAAGGTATAACTATCACACATTTGACAGTTTAAGTCCTTCCATTTAATTAATCTCTTTAAGTCACCAAATTAATTCATAATTAATTTATGGCTTATATTAATCAAATAATAATATTATTATACCTTATAATAATTCAACTCTCATTGTAAATCATCCTATCAAGTTGCTATGGTGAAGGCAACCCAAAAGGACCATGATCAATCGGGTCAATTACTTGCTTAATATAGTTGCAGCCTTAGACAATATTCCAACAGTCTCCCACTTGGTTAAGTCTAGTAACTATATACACCGATTAGCAATCGTAGCTCTCAAAGACGCTTTCAAACTTTGATCTAATCAATCTTGTCCTTTAGATAAGGGATCGTATAGTCCTCTATATAGATATCATGCTGACATTTATATGGAACCGATGTCTAGCATTTGGTTTCTTGATCTCGGATTTATTTGACATAGAACTTAATCGAACACATCAATTTATTTCTGACCGGGCCCGACACATAAGTCAAATCAAATCATCGAGCGGCCGACATATCGCTTTTATCTTCTTAGGATAAAAGTAACAGATAAACTTCGACTTATATGCATTTACTTATTCATTAACCAACTATACACAACAATGCGTTTTATAGCATCAAGTTACTGATGCGGTTTCGCATCATCAATGTACAACCAATTAACAAATAACAAACCATATATCTAGGTTTTAAGACCATATGATATTATCGTCTTGCGATCACCCTTTTGTCACATTCCATAAGATGATTCCAGCAAGCGCGGGTTTGTTCCAATGCTCAAAACTAGTTCATAAGCACTCATGAACGTTGCAGCAAACTTTTGCTATGTCTAATACCACTTAGACAATCTACACGCCAATTCATGACAATCTTCATTCATACCTACTTCCAACATATGAACGATTGTGGACATTTGAATAATTTGATTATTCTTAATAAATTCAATTATTCTGGAAGTCAAAACATGCAAAGTGAAACAATATTTAAATGATTAACATAAGATAGTAAATTTACTTATAAATAATACTCTTTTATTTAATCATCAAATGTTAATTACATTTATCTATTATACGTTTCTAAAACTATCTAATTTATACTAATATCATCCTTCAGCCCAATGTTCCTAGCATGCTGCAAGTGTTTAACCCTGCTCAGTCCCTTCGTAAGCGGATCTGCTGGGTTATCTTCTGATGATATCCTCTTCACCACGAGTTTTCCTTCTTCCACACGATGTCTTGTAAAATGATATTTTCTGTCTATATGTTGAGATCTACCATGATCCCTTGGTTCCTTGGTCAAGGCAACCGCTCCTTCATTATCACAAAAAATCTCCATGGCCTCCTTTATGGTAGGTACAACTCCAAGATCACCAATGAAGTTCTTCAACCATATTGCCTCTTTCGATGCTTCGCTCGCTGCGATGTACTCTGATTCGCACGTTGAATCAGCTACGGTTTCTTGTTTGGAACTTTTCCAAGTTACTGCTCCTCCATTCTGGGTAAAGACCCAGCCCGACTGTGAACGGTAGTTGTCCCTATTGGTCTGAAAGCTGGCGTCACTATACCCTCGCACCTTCAAGTCATCACTCCCTCCGAGGACTAAAAACCATTCCTTGGTCCTCCGAAGGTACTTAAGGATATTTTTCACTGCAATCCAATGGGCTCTGCCAGGATTCCCTTGATATCTACTAACTATGCTCAAAGCAAAGGCTACATCAGGGCGAGTACAAGTCATAGCATACATGATTGAGCCAACTGCGGAAGCGTATGGTACTCGGCTCATTTCTGCTATTTCGGCTTCGGTACTCGGACTTTGAGTCTTACTCAACTTGGCATTATATTGTATCAGTAATTCTACCTTCTTCGAGTTTTCCATACTAAAACATTTTAGTACCTTATCTAAGTAAGTGTTCTGACTAAGTCCTATTAGTCTCTTACTTCGTTCCCTCACTATCCTTATTCCCAAAATATAGGAAGCCTCTCCGAGGTCCATCATAGCAAAGCACTTCCCGAGCCAGGACTTAATCTCCTGCAGTGTCGGGATGTTGTTTCCTATGAGCAATATGTCATCGACATACAAAACGAGAAAACTAACTATACTCCCACTGGCTTTAACATATACACAAGATTCATCTTCACTTCGTACAAATCCAAACTCTTTGACTTTCTCATCGAAGCAAAGATTCCATCTGCGAGATGCTTGCTTAAGTCCATAAATGGACTTCTCAAGCTTACACACCCTATTAGGATGCTTCGGATTGACAAAACCCTCTGGCTGAGCCATGTAAACATCCTCAGCCAACTTCCCATTAAGGAAAGCGGTTTTGACATCCATTTTCCAAATCTCATAATCATGAAATGCGGCAATTGCTAGCATCACTCTAATAGATTTTATCCTCGCAACCGGCGAGAAGGTTTCATCATAGTCAACTCCGGGAGTTTGAGTAAAACCCTTCACAACTAATCGCGCTTTATATGTGTGTACGTTTCCATCCACGTCGGTCTTCTTCTTGAAGATCCATTTGCACCCAACAGTCTTACGTCCGGGCACATAATCAACCAAATTCCAAACTTGGTTGTCATACATGGATTGGATCTCGCTGTCCATTGCCTCTTTCCACTTCACAGACTCTGGGCCTGCCATGGCTTCCTTATAACTATTAGGTTCATCTAGATTTATTAGTGTATCATCACTAATATACGTGTACCCTTCGGTAGTAATATGAAAACCATAAAACTGGGGTTAAACTCTAACTCTTTTGGAACGTCTAAGAGGTAAGGACTCATCAATTGGTTCAACCGGAGTTTCCTCCTCGGGTTGAGTGCCAGCGGTAGAGGTTCCTTCATCTATCGACTCTTGAATCTCTTCAAGCTCGATTTTCCTCCCACTGTCTCCTTAGATTATGAGTTCTCATTCTCAGAGAACTCCTCTCCTCGCAACGAAGACAACATTGTCCTTCGGTCTATAGAAGAGATATCCAAAGGATTTCTGCAGGTAGCCGATGAAAATACATCGCTCACTACGAGGTTCGAGTTTGTCGTGAGTATCTCGTCCTACGAAAGCCTCGCAACCCTAAACCTTGATATGTGCTAACGAGGGAGCTTTCCCTGTCCACATCTCGTGAGGTGTTTTGGCAACCTTCTTAGTAGGGACTCGGTTAAGGATATGGGCGGCAGTCTCTAAGGCATTCCCCCACAATGAGATAGATAGCGAAGCACGACTCATCATAGAACGGACCATGTCCAACAAGGTTCGATTACGCCTTTCTGCCACACCATTTAATTGTGGTGTCATAGGTGACGTCAATTGTGAAACTATTCCACACTCTTTTAGATAGTCATGGAATTCAAGACTTAGGTACTATCCTCCTTGATCGGATCAAAGCATCTTGATTTTCCTGCCCAATTGATTCTCCACTTCATTCTTGAACTCTTTGAACTTTTCAAATGTTTCTGACATTTGCTTGATTAAGTAGATATACCCATATCTGCTATAGTCATCGGTAAAAGTCACATAGAAGCGGTTTCCATCCTTCGTGGTTGATCTAAACGGCCCACATACATCAGTATGTATTAGGTCCAATAAACCCTCACCCCTTTCACATGTGCTGGTGAAGGGTGACTTAGTCATCTTTCCAAGCAAACAAGATTCGTATGTGTCATCTTCCCTAAGGTCGAATGACTCCAACACTCCATCCTTTTGGAGTTGGGCTATGCGCTTCTTGTTGACATGTCCAAGACGACAATGCCACAAGGATGCTCTATCCATATTATTGGAAGAATCCATGCATAAAACATCATTTCCTAGGTTATCTACAATCATAACAGTTTCATAAATTCCATTACATGGTATTGCTTCAAAATATAAGACACCATTTAGATAAGCACAAATAGAACCATTCTCATTATTAAAAGAAAATCTAAATCCTTGTCTAAACAAACCATGAAATGAAATGATGTTTCTTGCCATTTCTGGCGAATAGCAACAATTGTTCAAATATAAAGTTAAACCATTCCTAAGCACTAGAGAATACACTCCAATCTTGGTCATAGGTGACGATCTTCTGTTCCCCATTATTAGATTTATTCTTCCATGCTCCACATCCCTATTTCTTCTTAGTCCCTGCAATTCAGAACAAATGTGGTAACCACAACCGGTATCGAGGACCCAAGAAATAGCATGAGATGAATCATTAGATTTAATTGTGTATATACCTGCGAAATACGGCTTGATCTTTCCTTCCTTGATGGCTTGCAGGTACTCTGGGCAGCTTCTCTTCCAATGCCCTATTTTGTGGCAATGGTGGCACTCTACCTCCTTTGGGTTAGAAGTAGGCTTGGTGGGATCAACTTTTGTCCCGCTAGAGGAGGAACCATCTCAGGACTTTCCCTTGTGGTAGCTCTTAGACGGAGCCTTCCTCTTCTTGCCTCTTCCTTGCCCAATGGCCAAAATAGGAGCAGCGGGTGGATTGGGAGTAGGTGAAACGGACTTGTCCATGAGATTGCTCTCAGCAACCCTAAGGAGACCTTGGAGCTTGCTTAGGGTGATCTCTTCCTTATTCATGTGGTAGGTCATCCTAAATTGATTGTAACACGGCGGCAAAGAGTGAAGCACCATGTCGATCGCGAAGTCTTCCCCAAAGTCAACATTTAACTTGTGAAGTCGATCGACATACCTTTGCATCTTTTGCAGGTGCACGTTAAGAGATTCTCCATGACCCATTTTGGCGGAAATCATGTTAGTGAAAATCTCGTAACGCTCTTGTCTCGCGTTTTGGTGGTATCTCTCCAACAAGTCTTGGTGCATTTCATACGGATACATGTCCTCGTAGGACTTTTGGAATTCGACATTCATGGTGGCTATCATGATGCAATGTACCTTCGTTGCATCACACTCGTGAGTTTCAAAAGCAGCCATTTCAGCTGGAGTAGCGATTTCAGGATTGATCTTCTCGAGCTTTTCATCGAGGACATACTCCTTGTCCTCGTAGCGAGCAATCATGCGAATGTATCTTATCCATTCGCTAAAGTTCGTCCCATCGAAAGTTACCTTTTGACAAAGGCTCATCAATGTGAACGAGCTAGCAGCAGCGTTGTTTGCGTTTGCCATCTACAAAATAGAAAGGACAAAGATAGATTAGAATTTGAATCCCTAATGATCACCCAATAAGAAAATTAGGGCTAGGATCCAACAACAATATTTACATATTAGAAAATGGATTCCGTAATCTAACATGCAAAATTTTTTATGGTAAGTGAATGACGATTCACTAATTCTCCACCACAAAACATAACTCTATCTCTAAGTGTAATGAGAATTCCTAGATTTATATGAGATTCATTGAACTTTTCAATGGCATGTTTAACTCTCGATATGCCCCTCTCGTTTGTGACTGGGATACCGAGGATCATAAAGTGGGTGTGAATTACCATGCAAATTCACATGGTGCCTTCATTGTAACAATCACCTATTCGATGTGTCGGTAAACCACACACGCTCCATCGAACTATGATAAACAACAAATTACCCTTTGCCACCTTTGCTTAGAACCAATTAGTGTGTCGGTAAACCACACACGCTCCACTAACTTCTTAGCAAGGGTGCAAAGTGTAATTTCATGGGATTGCATCAATTCACTTTTCCTAAAGTAACTAGGATTGGGAATTTTTGAAAAACATGTAGTTACTTTGTATTTCATATTATACTTTTAATGAGAAGATGAGGTTGCCCTATCCTACCCCTTCGGTTAACGATCCTCCACCGATCAAGCAAGCGGTGGGTGTGAGTGTACACCCATAAAGCGTCATTTTAGAGGCAACAACCTTATACCCAATGAGGCCTACTAACGGTAAGACTAGCATTTTAGTTATACATACATACATACATACATACATACATATATATATATATGTATATATATATATATATATATATATATATATATATATATATATTAATTTTATAATATTATATTAGTATAGGATCGAATTTTAAACTTGTAAAATTCTAGGGTTTGAAATTTAAATTGTCCAAATTAAACTTTTAATCACAAAACATAAATTTCAAAACTTGAGGGTAGGTTTTAAAGTTTTCAAAACATAGAGGATCAAATAACAAATAATCTAAATTAACATTTAATCACATAATTATCCATATTTGATTTATTTAATTATTTTTTGCAAAACAATTTACCAATTCAATTAAAATAATTAATCAATTATCACATAAGGAGACTAATATTTAATTAATTGATAAATATCTTCAATTAGGTCAAGGATATACTCAAATATATCAAAAAATCGGATTTATATTGACCTAATATGTTTAAGGTAACTTTCAAAAGGATAAACAACAAGAAATCCCGAAATTAGCTCTTTCTGACGCTCGAACTCACCGAGTACCACAATGGACTCACCGAGTCCACTATGGGACTCGCCGAGTTCATCAGGCAGGAACACAAAAATCGAATTTTGCAAGCATCAAACAAGTAACCGATGCATCAATTCAATAGAAACCAATCTAGGCTCTGATACCACTGATGGGATTTAGCCATATGAACATTCCTATGTGCACATACAAACCCTAATGCTTGGATCTAGGTTTCTCTAATTGAACATGCATGAATCCAAGACTTCTAATGATCATTCTATCATAATAACAAAGAGAAATCATAGTTATAAGTTTACCTTGAATCACTTGTTTGATCTTCTTGTTCTTGGAGCTTTAGAGTCATAATTGTCACTCCTCTAATGGCTTACAAACACCAACTAGCAAGAGGATGATTTGAGAGAGTGGGGAGGGACTTAGAAATCGGCCAGGGTTTCCTTACACACAAGGGTGTCGATTTCCATGACCCCAAGGGTCTATTTATACTTGTAAGCCTCGTAGGGTTTCACCTTTAAACCCTAATTGGATAACTTAAGCCCTAAGCAATCCTAATCCCTTTCATGATAACCTTGGACGGATTTTAGGTCTATCCTAAGCCCTAAAATCTTCCACCACATTATCCATAAGGAATTATAGCCTAAAGTATAACTATCACACACTTGACAGTTTAAGTCCTTTTATTTAATTAATCTCTTTAAGTCACCAAATTAATTCATAATTAATTTATGACTTATATTAATCAAATAATAATAATAATAATAATAATAATAATAATAATAATAATAATAATAATAATAATAATAATAATAATATTCCTTATAATATTTCAACTCTCATTGTAAATCATCCTATCAAGTTACTATGGTGAAGGCAACCCAAAAGGACCACGCTCAATCGGGTCAAATACTTGCTTAATATAGTTGCAACCTTAGAGACTATTCCAACACCATGTATACATTACATACATACACGTCAAATGACCTATAAAAAATAACTAGAACCATCACATGTTATAACTTAACCTTTGAAGTGTTGACACGGAAACACACAAAAAAAAAATAAAGTACAAACTTGACAAACAAAGGCTATTTTATTGCTAGCAATTAAAAAAGGTAAATGTTTCTATAATGGTAGTTTGTTATGTTAAGCTTTTTTAAACCAAATTAGTAGAAAAAAATAGTGATAAGCTTTAATTTTGCTAGTCTTCATATCATCAAGATATAACACATCAACCTCAATATTTTTAGCAAAAACAAAAAATTAACATATATAAACTACCACATGAAAACCAATAAAATATTGATTTGTAACTAATTTTGCAATCAAAAAATACAAACGTTGTACCAAATAGTTGGTTTGAATCTCATATCCATTATAAACTAAAACTCCTAATTTGATCACTTAAACTAAAAACTCCATGTTTTAATCTAAAAGACAAAACATACACAAAACACAAACCTACAACAAATTAAGTACAAGAGGTGGTAATGGGTCTTTTAAAAAAATGAAATCACTACTAGAAAAATAGCCTTTTACGACGCTCAAATGCGCATCAACGAAGGCCCTGTCATAAAGAGAGACGATGCGCTTTTGCGCGTCGTCTATAGACGTCGCGCATTTACGACGCGCGTTTACGACACATAATGTGTATCAAGGAAGGCCCTATCATAAAGGAAGACGACACGCATTCGCGTGTCGTAACCTTACGACACACATGTTAATGACACGCAATGTGTATCAAGAAAGCCCCTATCAAGAAAGGCCATGTGATAAATGAAGACGACACACATTTTTGCGTATCGTAATTTTAATTTTTTTTTTTAAATATTTGTAGATTTAGTGATTTTCAAATCAAATTTGCATTTCATGTCTCATAATACAAAAAATACAATACATTGCATAAAATTTAATGTCATACAAATAATCATTCCAATAGTAGACAAATGTAATACATCAAATAATCATTCCCATAGTGGACAAATGTAATATTTCAACATTTTTTTTATATAATTAACTAAATTATTAGGCAAATTTCCTAAACTACCAACATACTTTTCTATGAAGAGCATTAACACTATTATTTTCCATCAAAAACTTCAAAACCTGCATAATTAAATTAATGTTTAATCAGCTATAGGTCAATAAAGTAGGTTTAAGCAAAACATTTTCATAATAGTTAGATTTTACTTACCACTGTTGTTAATGACATTGAAAGAAGCAGCCCAACAAACACCCCCTCAGAAGGATTACTACCGCATAACCATTGATATTTGATACTTTATTACTAAATGAAACCAAAAACAAAGTTAAAAAGTAAACAAAATCAGAAGGTTTTAGTCACAACAAGTAGTAAGGCAGGCCTGCAACCAACCCATCCACATTTTTTTCACATAAAATAGCTACCTAATTCCATA
This sequence comes from Lactuca saligna, assembly GCF_052625555.1. Taxonomy (NCBI): domain Eukaryota; kingdom Viridiplantae; phylum Streptophyta; class Magnoliopsida; order Asterales; family Asteraceae; genus Lactuca; species Lactuca saligna. The sequence goes on from NC_136421.1 coordinate 154,580,365, forward strand.
ATTACTAAAAAATATATATATACTTCAATTTTTTATGTCAAGTGATAAGAAATAAGCTATGTTAAAAATGAAGTGCCTAGTTCATTTATGAACCATAGAAGACCATCTACAACAGGGGGAAGAGAAGCATCAGGAAGCAATTCCTAACTAACTAGATAATAATAATTATCTAATAACTCTACAGTAAATTTAGAATTTTAACTTACATGTACTGATTTCATCTGTAGTAAATTCGCCCTGTTCGAAGTGAAAATAATATGCCCTTCTGTAAGCTGAACAGATTCTATCTGTGATACTGATGTTGATTCCACATCATCTTGAACACCAGGAATTACATATGATCCTTCACATCTACATCCATGAAAAGAATATCATCTTCATTAGACAGGTTGAGAAGAGAATCTGGTAGAATTTGGTCTCCCCACTTTGTTGAATACTTGACCCATTTTTCGCTTTAGCATCTGCAAACATATGAAAGTCTACAATAAAACATACTACATTGTACATACTTGTATGGAAACTTCTCAGCAATTTCATACACGTACTTTATCTCTGAAAATTTCTTAATGTATTATTCCCATCAGATGTTGAAAATTGCTCAAAATTTGACAACAAGACACGAAACTAGTGAAGCCTTTTCTGAATCACAACATTGAAAATGTTGCAAATCTAGACAAAACTTATATATAAGATGGTTTAAGCTATCAAAATAGCTTTTAGAACCAACCACGTCTACCAAATTTAACCTTCCAAACCAAAGGTGAGTCACAGAATCCTTTACCCTATATTAGCACAATGTTCATATCTGTTCCCGCCTCTTTCCTATTTGCAGCACCCTAATAAAGCATGCAAACTAATTTTAAATCTGATATAATCATAAATAAGTAGTAACAAAGTTTAAAGTTTCACTATATTGACACACCTGTAGTAGAAGCTTGAGGACTTCATCAACGTTTTTAACATTATATTCTATAAGATTCCTTCCTTTTAATCCTCTCTCACCTATAAAATAAAGAGATGATCATGTTGGGCAAGAAAAACTGACATTTATATTGGCACCATACTCTAACAGCATTGCCTTAGCAAGGGTTAGAGAAGAGTTACACTAAAGGAAATAATATTCCAGTAAGATCAAAGGAGAAGACATACTCAGCTTTCGATATTAGACGTGTAACACTTCAAAAATGCATCTACTTTGAGACATGTAACACTTAAAAAATCATGCAAGTACTTCAAAACCAGATATTAATTTTCCCATTATACCCTTTTGCTCATTAAAAAAAACATATGAAGAAGCAATCCCAAATCAAAAAAAAAAATATTGGTTTTCCCATTATACCCTTTTCTAATTTATCTAGTTGCTGAGTTCAGAGGTTGGTGTTTATGGGAAAGCAGCAGCCTCTAAACCCACCAAAAAGTGATGTTAGGGTAAAACCGTATATTTCTGAAACTTTAGGGTTTTTATGCAAATATCCCCGAAAACAAACAATTTTTTTTCTTCTGTTGTGATGGAATGGGCCATGATTCCATCATAAGGAACACTATATTAGAAAGCTAAAACCAACCTGAACAAAGGTTACCACTCAATAGGGAAACAAGTTTATCCAGATCAGGCAACTGTGTATGCTGAATTAGAGGAAGCTCCAAACTGTTGATCCCATGTTTTTCCTATCACATTATAAAACAAAAAAGTTACATTTAATGAGTGATCTAAAAGAAATAAAGAATAACTCCATGGTTCAATGTTGGCATTTTCCCAACATATTCATTCCTTTAGCACTACACATTCTGCAAATGTTTCTAATGTTCCACATATAGTAATAGTTAAAACTGTTGGAATAGAAAAAATATTAAGACTACACTTTCAACTTATATGAAGAGATTTGTAATCAAGTTTAAGATCAATTCATGTAAGAATTTAGAAAGAAGAAAAACGATGAACACGAGAGTAAATATAATCTTGGTTCAGCTCATATTATGCTCATGATTTTACAGAGTACAAAGAATATTCTGTAAAGTCTTAGTGAAAAGTTACTACTCACTTAGCACAGACCCCTATTTATAGGAGTACAAAAGCATAATAATAATACTAAGGACTAGACATTAAGACTATTCATTAAAATGCCTTAGTAAAAATAACATTACTTCTGAAGTATCTTCTTACGAAGACTAAAGACCCTTCGTAACAACTAGCACTTCGACATATTACAACATTTAAACTCTAACAATCTCCCCCTTTGGAATAAAGGTCGAAGTCTTCATGTAGTTAGTAATTGAACAGTATACATCAACACTCTTCGGATTTCCGTATACCAGGATATAACTTTCTTTATCTCCTTCTTGTCTCCTTCTGAGTTCTTCTTGCAATGATTCATACGAACAATTAAGTTCTTATATTGTGAATTTGTATATCTCTCAACTTCAGAAGTTTGAAACGAAAATCTTTTAGCTCTTCCAGCTTTATCCTTTCCTGCAAAGACAATCCCCAATGGCTTTAAACATATTTCACCATCTTCGTATTTTTTCAACTCAACCTGCTTCTTCGTAGGAGCCATAGGTGCAGTTATGTCAAAGCCTTGAACAGTAGCAAGTTCAACATCAGTTTGAGCTAAGCACTCAATATAATTCTCCAAGAATATTTTTATGTGCCTACACCCAAGACTGAAAACATCTGGTTTTGTATCTTGGAGAAAAGAGAATGACTTGTCTTTAAGTTTCAGGGCAACATTGATAAGATCATAAGTGTTCATCAATGGAAAGTCCGCTACAGTAAACTCTTGTATCTTTCCACTCGCCCTTGCCACAACATATTTTACATTTTGAAACTTCTCTTCGAAAATGACATCCATTTTTATAGATATCACCTTCTTAATTTTCTCCAAGAACCAAACTTCTTCTTGAGCCTTTGCTAATACTGCATGAAAACGTATCTTCATCTTCTTTCCCTCTTCAGTATCCATAGACTTTGTCTCAGCCTTGAACTGTGGCATAATAAACATCATTTCGTTGATTGGAAAATCAAGTTGACCAAAATCAGTATTTGTCACCACAAAGCTCTTCTTCGGAATCTTTTCAAAAGAATACATGTGATCGAACATCACCCTGGATTCTATTGTTTCGTAATTGTACATTTTTAAAGGATCCCCCTTATCAACATTTGAACCTTATAGAGCTATTTGTCGCATTATACTTTCAACTTGCCTCATTCTTTGAATTTCAGCTGCCACCTCAGCTTTCTTCTTTTTGTTAGACTTCTCAACCAAAACTCCTTTTCCCTTGTCTTTATCATTCGAAGGAGCTACATTCTTTAACGAAGAGACATCACTTTGATTCACAATTACAATCCCTTTTGAAATAGGTCTTGAAATTGGAACAATTGTAGTCACAGTTGAAATAACTGGAGCAGCTGAAACAATTGTTGGCTTAACAAAACCTTTCGAAGGATAAACTTTTCCTACCACCTTCATATCTTCAGTTTTCTTCTCATGTTCCCCAGCCTTTGCTTGACCAACCTTTTCTCCCCCTTGCACCCTTGTGATAGCAGGTGGGGCATCTGATACGTTTGGCAAAAGGCTTGAAATTCGAAGCAATGGAGCAAGGTGTTTTTGTAGAATGGCTTCGAAATGAATGAATTTCTGAGAAAGAAATTCTTGAGAAATAATTGGTGAAGAAACTTTCGAAGATATTTCTTGGAGTTCTTTCAGCAGTTTCACTAACTCTCCAAAATGTTGTTCTTCTGTGGCTGAAAGAGAGATCATCTGAGGATTGACTTGTTCGAACATCTTAACACACTGAACAACCGCATCACAAATAATGTCAATCTTCTGATGTGCTGATTCATACCCTTGTTGAATATGTTGAACCTCCTTCGTCATTGTTTCACGAAGTTCACGAATTTGCATATTAACGTCTTCTCTAACCTTCTTAACTTCCTGTACGAAGAGCACATGACGCTCCTTCGTAACAATCTTCAAATCCTTCACTTCCTTCAGAAAATCAGATCTCAGAGAATTGATTCTATTCTCTGTAGAACTATCATTCTGATCAGTTTTCTCAAGAATGCGGCTTTCAGAATCACGTATTAACCCTGATGCCTTCGAAATCATCCTGCTTTCCATTTCCTTCATTATGGAATCAACTTCCATGATAGTGATTCCAGCACTTCCCACATCCGCTTGAGATTGCAAGATAGAATTTAATTTTAATTTCAATATCTTGAACTGCTTCATCGTCATCAGCATATGGTCAGGGAAATCTTCTTCAGCTTTATCAAAGGAAAGAGCTTCGAATGTTCCTCCAAATCCTTCTTTATCAGTTTCCTCATCAACAGCCATGGTTTCAGCAACAGGTGATGATGGATTTGGTGGATCGGTTGATTGTGTTGAGAATATAGTGGTGAAAGGTTGATCCATAATAGATTGGAATGTTGGAGAATCAGTTGTGGAAGTAACGTGAGGTAAAGATGTTGGTTCAATGAGCTTTATATCATCACGCTTCGAAATTTCAGTAGACTGAAGAATCTCTACTTATTTAGGAATTTCATCTTTAGGAGTCTCAGGAACATGATCCACTTCTTCTATACGTTGGGTTTTCTTTAAAAATTTTGCCATATCTTCAGCCCTTCGTTTCTTAGAAGATGGAAACACCGGAGCTGGAATTTCTCGAACGGTAACCCCTTGATGAGTAACCTATGTTTCCTTCACCAACTGAGATTTGCTCTTGATTTTTAGTCTTCGAAAAACCCCCATCTTCGAAGGAATCGTTTCTTTTGATGGAGAGGCTTCGATAACCGGTGTATCAGCCACTGACGTTAAAACAGGAGACACCTCTTCGACAGTTCGAGATGTAACGATTAGCTCTTGATTCTTTTGTTCTGCTTTCACCCCTTTTTCCGAAGACTCACCCTCTGTCTTCTTTGATTTCTTCAACTTCTTCTTCTTCTCTTCTTGTTGTAACATCCCAGTAACAACGGTTGTGTCAATAGATTGCAAATATGACACCAACACATTATTCGTGGGATCCACCTTCTTGAGCATCGCATCCGGAATACGAGCAACTGTGGTAAAGATAGCCGGATCATCATGCACCTCCTTCGAACTACCATACATGTGGAAAACTGCTTTGTCTTCATATTCCGGAACTTCGATTTTTTCCTTCTGATAGACATATTGGACTATCAGACTCCAATATCGTGCACAAGAAATCCCCTGCTTAGCACTTGTCTTCGAAATGCTTGTTAAGAACTCTGTCCATAATTGTTCAGAGTAATCGACTTGCAAATTATTATACAACCCAGCTATCATTGCATACACCTCCATCCTTCCTTTATCAAGCCCCACAGTTCTTCCAGTAAGACATCGAAGAAAGATTCCAAATAAAAAATTCCAGATTGTTGGTAACCCCGACTTCTTGAAATCACTGATTCGCTTCAATGGAGGTTGATGACCCATCTCGTTGAACATGAACACCACTTGTGAAGAAGAAAGTTCATCATAAGGACCAGAATTCGGAATTCCAAAAATCTTGCAAAATAACCGCTTGGAGACCCTAATTCTCATATCATTAACCATTGTGAATTCCACACAACCTGTCTCCTTGTTGTATGATGCAGTAGAACCCGCCTTTGACAACCAGGACATCGGAGCAGCAAATGAATCAAACATTGCTTTAGACATAACTGAATTCTGTAAAGCAACCACAAGCATGTGAAGTTCCTCCGGATACTTTGACAAATCCGATTCGACTTGATAGTTGGAACCCTGGATCTTTAGAATCGGAACACTGATTATTTCATCTGTAGTTGGTGATGAAGTAGTCGCCATTGATGATGATTTGAGTAAAGAACTTATGCAGAAGATAAATTGCACAGAGAATTTTGTATTTTAGAGAGTTTGATCGCGTAAAGTGTGAATGAGTTCTGATTTCCCCTTTTATATGTAACCCTAGAATTTTGAATTTGAAGCGGGATGCATTAAATACTTGCTGACATGGCACCTTGAAAAATGGATCGTACTCATCAAAAAGTAACAATCGTAACTATCAACACGCCGTTCACGCTTAGCATACACCATGCGTCATCAAGAGATAGGACTGTTTGGTATTCCCCAAAAGAATTGTAACCGTCGGATGCCTTCGGAATAGAGGTCAGGCTCTTTCACTTTGAGGTTTAAAAATGCGAAGTCATTTGCCAGAATTTCGAAATCGTCAGTTTAAGTTAGTGTTACTCAAACCTCAAGGATTTCGTGTGTGCTGTGTTCCAAAAGAAATTAGATGAGAAACAAGGAATTTTTTTTTTTTTTGAAAACTTGTGATGTCAACAATTTCTTTTTGACACAAAAACAATTTTATCCCAAGCAAAGATATCTTCGAAATTATCAAGAGAGATAATTAACAGCTTGTTTGGTTTCCCGTGAATTACAATCGACAACTTGTAGAGAAGTTTCGAAGGGTTTCTTTTATAGGTCAAATGGGTGGCTTCGAAAGTTTCATTACATATCAACCTTAAAATAAGGTGAGAAATTGTAAACAAAATTAGTTGTATAACCAGTGTAGTCAGTGACAACTTGGTTGCGAATGATATTCAAAGTAACTAGTATTTTGAAAATTTACTCACATGGAAATCATATTCATAAAAAAAAAACATTTATGTTGGATCTTGTTGGGAACAAACATCGTAGTTTTCGAATGTTTGATTAAGATCACTCAAAAGAAATGAATATGATTTGGAGTATAAAAGGTACTAAAACAAATGTTTAGTAAGATCTGGAACATGGTTCCCCGTCAATTCCTTAAGGTTTATGATATTTTGGGTTTCACTACTATCACGGACTCATGATATTAGATCATAAACACAGATTTGTGATTTGTCTAGGTTTTGATTGGTTTGATCAAAGACCTCAAGGACAAATCTTCGAGTATTTGGAATATAAGAATTGTTTGGTTTAAAAAGATTGGTTAAGAATCGAAGGGTACCTCTGTTATATTGGACAAAACAGAAAACTCTTAACTCATTTGAGAAGAGTAAGGTAGCTCTTGTTGATTTATGCAAATACAAGCCTTGTTGGGTAGAAATTTTCATGAGATAATTTCATCAAGGCTTTCATATGTCATACATAGAATCATTTGAGGCTTAAGACAACATGCAACAGCATGCTTCTAGGGACATCCTAACTAATCCAAAATGTATCGAGATCATACCTTTCCTTCAAAACCAGACGCATGAATCCTTTGTATTTGAAACTTGACAAAACTCACAATACACATGTTAAAACTAAAAAAAATGAAAAATATTTTTGGTATTTTTGTAATTTTTCAAAAAAAAAAATTAAGGACAAACTGAAACAAAATCTTTTTGGATTTTTAATTTTTCAATAAAAGAAAATATTTTTGATTTTTCAGGTTTTTCAAAAAAAAAAAAAATTAAACAAACTACAAATCTAACCTTAGTTGAAATGTGTACAAATACGAAGCATGCAAACCATTGACTTGAACAATAACCTCTGATTATTTATTTCAAAAACTTCCGAATGCAAAGCGTTCGAAGCGTTGACCATGAACAGTAACCTCTGAACACTGAATCACCTTTTTCGTCCACACACCAAATGATTCAGACCCATCACTCTTCGCTTTTATCAGATTGAAGTGATTTTCCATCGATCATTCCCAATCCATCTAAGATACGAAGAAACGATTTTTCATCCAAAGCTTTTGTAAAAATATCTGCCAATTGTTCCGTTGTTTTTACAAAATGAACTTCAATATTTCCTTCTTCAACATGATCTTTGATGAAATGATATCGAAGAGCAATGTGCTTGGTCTTCAAATGCTGCACAGGATTATGACAAATTCTTATTGCACTTTGTGAATCACAATATAAAGGAATCTTTTTCATATTAATTGCATAATCTCTTAATTGACTTTGAATCCAAATTCTTTATGGTGTACACGCAGCTGCAACAACATATTCAGCTTCAGTAGTTGAGATTGAAACACATGTTTGTTTCTTCAATTGCCAACTAACCAACTTTCCATCTAGCAATTGACATTCACCAGTTGTGCTTTTACGATCAAGACTGCATCCTCCAAGATCCGCATCCGAATAGGCTTCTACAAAGAACCCTGTTTTCGAAGGATACCACAATCCTAACGAAGTAGTGCCTTTCAAATATCGGAAAATATTCTTTACTGCAGTTAGATGTGGTTCACGTGGATTTGATTGATACCTTGCACAATTACAAACAGAATACATAATATCAGGTCTACTTGCAGTTAAATACAATAAAGACCCAATCATGCTTCGGTACAAAGTAATATCAACAGCTGATTTATCTAACGAAGGAGTTAGCTTTATGCCCGTTGCCATTGGTATTCGTAACCTTGTGTTATTCGTCATTCCAAACTTTTCTAACAAATTCTTCGTATATTTCTCCTGATTAATGAAGATGCCTTCCCTGTTTTGACGAATATTCAAACCCAAAAAGTTATTAATTTTGCCCATCATACTCATTTCAAATTTGCTTTTCATCAGATCTTCGAATTCTTTAGATAAAGCAGGGTCAGTTGAGCCAAAAATTATATCATCAACATAAATTTGAACAAGCATCAGATGATTCCCAATTTTCTTTCGAAATAAAGTGGGATCAACTGATCCTTGTTTAAATTTAGATTGTTTCAAAAAGGATGTTAAAGTTGCTCTTGGTGCTTGTTTTAACCCATATACAGCTTTATCTAAAATATAAACATGATCAGGATGTTTTGTGTTTATAAAACCTGGAGGTTGTTCAACATAAACAGTTTCTTCGAGTTCTCCATTTAAGAATGCACATTTTACATCCATTTGATAGACATCAAAATCTTTATGAGCTGCAAAAGCCAGAAAAATACGAACAGCCTCGAGTCTTGCAATAGGGGCAAATGTTTCTTCGTAATCAATTCCTTCTTGTTGAGAATATCCTTTAACAATAAGTCTAGCCTTATTTCGAATAATGTTTCCATCTTTGTCAGTTTTGTTTTTATAAATCCATTTGAGTCCAACAATTAACACATCAACAGGTTTTGGAATTAATCTCCAAACCTTGTTTCTTTCGAATTCAGACAATTCAGCTTGCATAGCAACAATCCAATCAGAGTGTTCCATTGCAACCTTAACTATCTTTGGTTCGATTTTGGAAATAAAAACATTAAACATGCATAACTCTTGATGATTATTCAGTACCTCATTTCGTGCATGAAGTTGTGCCCTTGTCATTATACCTGCTTGTGGATCACCAAGAATTTGATCTTTTGGATGATTTCTTGTCCATTTATCCAATGGTGGATAATTAGGATCAAAATCCAAAAGTGCATCTTCGAACATTACATCTGTTTCTGATCCAATTATGGAAATTGAATCATCAGCATCATCAAAATTTTCTTCTTCATGATTTTGATCATTCTCAAGTATAGGCTCCCCCTCAATGATTGACTCCGTTTCGATATTTTGCTCTGGTGCATTGATTGGCTCTTCTTCAAGAATTGGCTCCTCTTTGACATTAACATTTGTTGACATGTTATCTCTTTCACTATAATGCTCCCCCTCAACAAAACTATTTGAATCCAATTTCTCCCCCTCCACTGGATCATCAGCTTGTTCATTTGGGTTTAGATTCAAATTCGAAATTGAATCATTGTTATGCTTCGAATTTTCTGATGTTTGATTATCAGTTGCATTTCTTTCTGCATCAACTGCTTGATCTGAAATACCAAAAATAGAATCATAGTTAACATCATCCATTTCAATTAAATCATCTATATTTGAAGAATTTTGCAAAATAGGATAATTCGTAAATTTATGATTAGACTTTTTAATGTAATGATCATCAAATGTCAAATTAAAAGTTTCTTCCACTTTGCGAGTTCGCTTATTTAACACTCTATAAGCAACTGAATTGTGTGAATATCCCAAGAAAATTCCTTCATCTGCTTTTGTTTGAAACTTCGAAATATTATCCTTAAGATTCATTATGAAACACCTGCATCCAAAAACATGAAAAAAATTGACATTAGGTTTTTGATTATTGATGATTTCATAAGGAGTAACATCAAACCATCTATGAATGAATGATCGATTTTGAGTAAAACAAGCAATTGAAACAGCTTCAGCCCAAAGATATTGAGGTAAATTCGAATAAGCCAACATTGTTCTTGCAGCTTCACATAATGATCGATTTCTTCTCTCAACTACACCATTTTGTTGTGGTGTATAAGGAGATGAAAAATTATGCGAAATTCCTTTTTCCACCAGAAATGAATCAAAGACATGATTTTTGAATTCAGTTCCATGATCACTTTTAATTTTTCGAACTGTCTTTTTCAATGAAACTTCCATTTTCTTGATAAAATCAATCATTATTTGTGGAACTTCGGATTTTAACCTAAGAAAATAAACCCACGTAAATCTTGAAAATCATCTACAATTACCAAAATGTACCTTTTCTTGTTAAGAGTAGTAATTGTTGAAGGACCACATAAATCAATATGCAAGAGTTCGAGGGGTTCAATAATCTTCGAATCTATTGTGATAGGATGACCTTGTTTGTGTTGTTTTCCTACTTCACAAGCTGCACACAAACTGTCATTATCATATTTAAGTATGGGTAAACCTCTTACCAGATCTTGTATGACAAGTTTGTTGATGTTTCAAAAATTGAGATGTGATAATCTCCTATGCCATAACCATCTAACATCGGCAGCAGCCTTCGAAAGTAAACACACAGCAGGTTTGCCTATAATAGGAACAATATCCAATGTAAACATATCACCTTTTCTTTTTGACTTAAGTAAAACTTCCTTTGTCTTAACATTCGAAATGACACTTCCTTCTTCATTAAAAAGAACTTGACTTCCAGTGCCCACAACAAGTTGTGAAACACTTATCAAATTGTGTTGTAAACCTTCAACAAATGTAACTCTGTTGATAGTGAAATTTCCATTTGTTATCTTTCCATAACCCTTGACTTTGCATTTGTGATTATTGCCAAACTTAACCACTCCTCCATTTTCTAGACTTCGAAAATCACGCAAGTTTTCCTTCTTCCCAGTCATGTGACGTGAGCAACCGCTATCAATATACCATTTGTTATCATATTGCTCGTCACAAAGTACCTGCGATCATTGGAAAAATTTAAGTACCCAATCTTTGTTGGGTCCATTCATATTAGGTTTGTGTTTCAATTGTAAAGTACAACCATTAACCCAATCACAAACTTTGGTTTTGAAACTGTCAATAAAGTTAACATTTTCATTCTAAAGGTCAGATATATGAGTGTTTATTATTTTCAAATTTTCACTAATTACACCCTTCTCTTCTTGAGTTTGTGATTTTTCACTTTTTGCTTTTATGACCGGCTGCCAAACTTTAATTGATATATTTGACTCTTTGGATGATGAACTACCATTCGTTGAAGGATTGGCTTATTTTTCATATGCTTCATGTATCTGTTCTTTCGAAAACTTACTTGATTGGTATATTTTTCCTTTTCCTTCAAACCAATGATCAATATTTCTCTTTGTTGTTATTCCCTTTGCATATGAGACTTTGTCAGCTTGTTTCTTCAAAGGATTATAACAGTTTGCTGAATTTGGAACATAATCAACTTTTGGTTTTGAAAGATATGATTCATGATAAGATGTTTTAATTTGTGACTTTGAATTCTGTGTTGCAACCTTTTTCTGAAAAAAATTTCTTGGTATTGTAGTTTTTGTTCCATTTGATACTTTTGATTCATTATTTGAAAACGAAGCATTTTTCTTTTCAAAAATTTGAGACTTTGATTTTTCTTTAAAAACTTTTCTTCTTTTTGAAAAATTTGTTGATCTCATTTTTGATGGCTCAACATTTTGCCAAAAAATTGTTTTTCTCGCTTGACGTTTCGAAATATTATTTTCTTTTGAAAAATTTTCAACTTGAGCTTTAAATTCCTTTGAATTCAATTTTATTGCTTTGTTGATTGCTTTAACTTCTGTTTTAACACCTTCGTGTTTTGTAAACACATTTTCATCTTTTGATTTTTCAACCCATACTCTTTTTGATTTTTGATGTTGAAATTTATATGAATTCTTTGTAAGATTGTTTTCAACTGTACTTTGATTTGAAAAGAATCCTTCATTTGATGTTTGCATATTATCTTCCTCAATCATCTTTTTGAATTCAGGCTTTATGTTTTCAACATTACCTGTTGTTACGAAGACTTGATTTGGGAAAACAACATCATCACTGCATTTGAAGATTGGATAAACAACACTATTCGATTCAAGATAATGAGCACCTTTTTCACTAAGAATTTTCTCAAATTCTTGTGTATTCAAATAGACTTGATCAACAACCACTCGAGGAATTTCAATTTCTTCCGACCATTGAATAGGCTTCAAATTTGTATTTTCTTCCTCATTGTCACTATCATCGGTTTGACTCTCATGTATTTCCACAAACTCCATATCACAAACTTTCGAAGTTGAGGGTTTATCAGTTTCAATTTTTATTAATAAATCTTCACATTTTTCTTTCCCTTTAAATGAATTTGCTACATTTATGACAGACAATTGAGAACAATCTACATCTTCTAAATCACTAATTTCACTAATATTATCAGAATTATCTTCAATATCAACAATATTAGTTTCACAATTAGATGTAGAATTCTCAGTCTTTTTCAAAATTCGAAGTTGTTTTGATTTAGATAAGGTCTCATTTACAATTTTTACTAAATCATTAGCATCAAGATAATCTTCGACTTTAGCAATAGCATATCTAAACCTATCATCTGGAATTTTGTTGAAATCAGAAATTTCTTTTTCACAATCATATGAAATACTATCAACCTTAGCTCTATCATAAGCTAAAAATGGTAGTAATTTTCTATGTTGTTCCTTACTTATCTCACACGAATGATGTAACTCAGTTAATTTTCCATACAATCTTTTTGCTGAATTACAGAAAATATTTCTTTGTGCTAACAACAAATTTACTTCTTTTGCTAATTTTTCTCTATCCTCCATAATATTTGTAACTTGCAATTCTAAGTAATCAATTCTAATGACTTTTGAATCCAACATTTTTCTTGTCTCTAGTAAATGATCACTTAACTTTTTCGCTTCATTGCTAGCAGACACAACGATTGAATCAAAGTAAGTAACAGTTTCATCAAAAGATACTAACTCAGAATTATATGCAGAAACTGGAATGTTAAAAGATTCAAGAATGTTACGTACCTTGGTAGTCATGGGTGACCTGTCAGTAGACTTCGAAACGAAGCATTGCCCACACACTTCGTCAGTCTGTTCATCATTTGAATCCTCTTCCATCTTTGCATACATAGCTCCATGAGTTGGATTTTTCATCTCTTCATCATCTGAACCCGAAGACCATATTTGATATGTGCCATCTGATTCAGTTTCTCCATAAGCCACCAATGACAAATTCTTTGTTTTCTTCTTTACTTCCTCCAGTTTCTTAGTGTAGTATGCTTCATCTTTTGTTTTATTTTTCTTTTCTTCCTTCTTCCTCAACAAGCAATCTGCTGCCAAATTATTTGCTCCATAGCAATAATGACAATTAATCCCTATATCACCTTTCAACATCATCTTCATTTGCTCCATCTCATTCTTCGAATCTGTCTTCATTTCTTTCTTCTTTTCATACAGTTTGTTTTTGTTCTCAAAGCTACCCTTCGAATCTGATGATTTCTTTGGATTAAAAGGTTTCTTAAAAAATTTCTTTACTCTATTATTTGAGTAAAATGCAACAGCCTCATCATCAGAATTCATTAGAAAACCTTCTTCTTCATCAGACTTCGATTTTTCATTCTCTCTTTCTGAGACCTTCGAAACTAGTGCCAATGGTCCACCAAGACTTGCTTTTGCTTCCTCAGCTATTTCATTAACTTCATTTTCATGAGATTTTAATTGATTGTACAAGTCATTCAAAGTCGAAGTATCAAAGCTCTGTTGATTTTTCACCATCATACTCACACTCCTCCACTCCTTTTGAAGTCCCATTACAAATATCAAATTGTACTCCATTGGTGACCTGATTATACTATAATGGTTACAACGATAGATTAGCTCGTTGAACCTATCATAGTATGTTTCAATAGACTCATTTTCTTTTTGTCTGAAATCTTTGAGTTCCACCAGGCATTGTTTCACACATGTGATCTTCGTCTTTTCACTTCCTTGAAATTTGTCTTTGAGATTGTTCCATATTTCTTTAGCTGTTTTGCATGTTCTGATATAATTGTACACAACAGGAGGCAACACACTTCTTAATTCCCTCATGCATTTCTTCTCCAGTCGTTTTAGACGATCGGTTTGATTATCAACTTCTGAACTACTTGAAGACATTCCAATTGGCTGAACTTGTGCAGGTCGATTGACTTCTCCTGTTATGCATTTCCATAATTCTTCATGCAATCCATTCAAGTAATCTTCCATCCTATCTGCCCACTAATCATAATATTCTGGAATAAGCATTGGAATTTTTGTGGATGATCCAAGCAAATGAGAAAATGATGTCATTGAATTCAAATTGAATGACGCCATTTTTGTACGGACAAAAACTTCAAGATGATACAAAAACTTTTGAGAAAATTGAAATAAAATTGTATAATTCAATTCAGAATCACACAACGAACACTCGATTTACAAATATTTTTGCAGAATCAAATCCTAGATTGAGATTAGAAAGAATTTTTCAATTCAAAAAGGACGGAAACTTTTTGAATCAAACAGTAGATTCAAAAACCTTTTTGATCATATGAAAATCAGATCACAGAAAGGATTCCTGCTCTGATACCAATTGAAGAGATTTGTAATCGAGTTTAAGATCAATTCATGTAAGAATTCAGAAAGAAGAAAAACGATGAACACAAGAGTAAATATAATCTTGGTTCAGCTCATATTATGCTCATGAATTTACAGAGTACAAAGAATATTCTGTAAAGTCTTAGTGAAAAGTTACTACTCACTTAGTACAGACCCCTATTTATAGGAGTACAAAAGCATAATAAAAATACTAAGGACTAGACATTAAGACTATTCATTAAAATGCCTTAGTAAAAATAACATTACTTCTGAAGTATCTTCTTATGAAGACTAAAGACCCTTCGTAACAACTAACACTTCGACATATTACAACATTTAAACTCTAACATTATATAACTTATTTTGTAGAAGAATTTGCATATATCAAAATAAGCACCAGAATGAACCAACTAATGCATCATTAATGTTGACAGTTCCTGGACAACTTTCTCTAATCCTTTGGTAATAGCTTCCATTTCCTCTGCCAAGTATTTCAACTGCATCTGGAAAGAAATAATCAATATAATTAAACATTAAAAAAAACATTGCTAAAAATTTGTAGAAGATTAAACTAGAATATACCTTTGCTGCAGATTCCAAACTTTGAAGATCCTTGGAAAAATCAAGAACTTCAGGTAGTTTGTCAGCAAGCACCTACAAACATATCCACCATGATTCACAAAAGTTGAAAACAAGATGATTTTCTTTTTACTTTTTACTTTTACTAAAATAAAAGGAAGAGAAATAAAATAAATAGCTTACAAAGATAATGCATAAATGTCATTCTATTGTTCCTTGCACGTGTGTCTGTAAGTTTCAACAGGCTATCCAACCTGAACCTAATCGCAGACCCTAAAACAAAATCATTTTTTTTATTTTTGTGAGTATAAAAAGTCAAAGTCAAAGATCATAGTCAAAGTTAAACTTAACTCACCTCTTGCAGTCCCTTGATTCAATGCATTTCCTAATGAAAGAATTGTTTGCATGACTCTCTTCAATTTAGCAGAACCCCTGATCTGATACAAACACCATCAACATTAATTACATAAATATATATATATATATATATATATATATATATAAATTAATAACTAATTAACTATCATAACTTGCCTGTTCTACTGCAGAATTTATTATGTTCAGGTTCTTCCTGGGATAAGAAATGTAATAGCCCAGAATTTCCAGGTATTTATTATTGTATTTTTGGAGAATTGTGAGTGGACACGGCGAGTTGGAGCTCAAACTCGCGAGTAGGATCACGATTTGGACGCAGGTTCGCGTCTGGATTCGGCGAGTCCAAGAGTGGACTCAGCGAGTCCACGCTGTCTAATGAAACCATAATTTACAGGGTTTGAGACCTATTTAAAGGGGCTTATGGCCGTCATTTGCAGCCACCAACCCCTAGAGAGAAACCCTAAAGGGATTTGAGCGTTTTGGGAGAGAAAAGAGGCCATTGTTGACCTTTGAAGCTTGGTTTGGCAAGGCAAAGGAGATTCTAGCTAAGAGAAGGCAAGGGAAGTGAACATTCTTCGATTTTGGAGCTTAGAGCATTATCTTGGAGGTATATCTTGGCTTCCTTTTTGGTTTTTATGATGAACATGGGGGTTTAGGGTTTCTTGACCCCTTTGTTGGTTAGATTTGATGTCCATGTCATCCCTATTCGTGATGAGGCTTGAGATGAGATCCATAGAGGTCCAGAAGAGCTGTATTCCTTAAGCTTTATGAGGGTTCATGAGAGTATTGGCCTAGAGTTATGAGATATGGGAATAAAACATCATTTATGAGCAAATAGTTGTTGTTTGAGCCCCAAGGTTTGGACTTTATGTGATTATCATGCTTGGGGAGGCCAGATCTATGAATGTATGGAATAGATCTGACTGCAGAAGTGAGTTTGAGTTGATGCATGGCATGGACTCGCTGAGTCTGAAGAACACACTCGGCGAGTAGCATGAAGATTGTCCAGAACCACTCAGCGAGTGGTCTTGCCGAGTTAAGGGATTGACTCAGTGAGTCAGGGAGAGTCAGAGTGGGTTGACAGGTGGACTGAGTCAAGTTGGAACTCGCCGAGTTGTTCTTGAGACTCGGCGAGTTGAGTCGTGGTGGCCCCGCAACTCATGCCAGGTGGAACTCGTCGAGTTAGGATAATACTCGACGTGTCGAGTGAGGATCCCAGGGAATCAGTGGATGCGCATAGACTCGAGGAGTCGATATAGTGCACTCGCCGAGTTCGGTCAAAGTTGACCATTGACCGTTGACCAGAGTTGACCTGTGTTGACTTAGTGGGGTTAGTCAACCTTAGTTGTGAAAATGTTAAAAATGTATTGTATTATAGGAGGATTATAGCTCGAGGGATCGAGTGCAAGTGGGTTCAGGGATTTGCGAGCTATCGAGATACACAAGGTGAGTCTTCTCCCTATACTTTACCTTGAGTACGTAACCAGAGTTATGTGACAGAGTATTTGTATGCTATGTATGTTATGTGTTGTACTGCATTATTTCTATGTGATTTATGTTGTGCATGTTTACAGAGTTAGAACCGGAATGTTCCCAGAGTTAGAACCTGAGGGTTCACAGAGTTTGGGTGCACGAACCCACAAAGTTATAGTCTCGAGTGGCTAATATGTGTTATATGTGGTATTTTGGGGAACTCACTAAGCTTCGTGCTTACAGTGTTTTGTGTTATGTGTTTCAGGTTTCTCACAGGATCACGGGACGGCACCGGCTTGATTGTACACACCAGCGAAAGAGTTATATTTCGAGGATCCTGGTTTATTATGCAAGTGAAAATGGAGTTATGTTTTGTCATTTGATCATGAATAAGATTTTAAGAAAAGTGTTTTTTTTTAAGAATTAAACCATTATATTTAAATGAAAATTTTGTTTGAAATTTACGGTGTTACAAGAAACCTAAATGCCAACAAAATTCAAGTTTTAGATTTATAATTAAAATAAATAAATAAAAAAATAAATAATTTCAAAGAAAGAAAAGTTGATCAAATAATAAATTCTGGAATGAGGAGTCCCCATATGCCTGGTGAAAGTTCAACGTACAGAGCAAAAAGATAAGTGAATTGCATGGTGGGGAATGACCTGAAGAATCCAATGAGTGATTAGACACAAAAACTAGTTATCATCCCCATTTCTGACAGGTCATTAGGTTAAAAGAAGGTCCCTGACTAAATTAGTCTAGTATTGTTTAAAGACTCAATGTCCGTGTCCATTTGACATGTTAGCCCACCCAAATAATCTTAATAATCATGTTAGACACAAAAAATAGTTATCATCCTAGAGTATGATGGATCATTTGTTTTAAAACTGATTCAACATTTACAATGTAGATTTATGAACTATCCAAACAATTTCACCACATCCTTTAGAAAACATGGAATTCCCCAAAATAGAAAGAAACAATTAGGTAAGATTTAAGGAAGATAAGCTTTACTAGGATAAAAGATCAACATCCCCTACAGCTTGCCAATCACTTGACGCTTCACTTTCTGAATAATGCCTTGATTGGTTTGCTTTTCTTTCATTAAGACAAACCCAATCACTTGCTTCACTAGCTGAAGAAACCCTGCTACTTTCTCTTTGTCTAATACCAAATAATCTACTAGAAAGATCATTATCTTCATCTTCTAGATCACTGAAAGAAACATCATCCTTATGGGCTTCACTTCTTCAGTGCTATTTACCTCACTACCCTTCTCAGATAAACTTGTATTTCCATTAGTATCCTCTGTTAACTCCATGGATGTATTATTCTTGTTTCTTAGTTTTTGCAGAAGCCCCTCGTGTATTTGTACGATCTCTAGGGTTGATAGAAGCATATAATCATCGTCTTTCAATCTTGGAAGCAACAAAATGAAATAAATCATCCAAAAGTGTTGTTCACTCATGTGATTGTGAATTTTATGCCTCAGAGTGGTCAAACTTGGTACTAATTGTTGTTCTCTCTCTCTTCCCAACCCCTTCAACTCCGACGAAGAAAAATCTCCTCCTTAGTCCCCCACCACCACTTCCAAACTAGGCTTTTCCATCATCACACAAACCATCGGCCGTCAACTACACAACGTTGCTTTCTTTCTTGCTCCACCGCCACAACAATCTTCTTCTTCAACCTCGCCACTGCAGTCCGATGATTCTGGCGAGGTTTCACCGTCGTCTACTTCCTCTTACACAGGCATAAAGAACGATCTCGCTAAAATTGGTGGTAGCTTTAAAACATGCCTCTCTATGATGTCATCCAATAAAGCAGTGAGTGAAATTTCTAAATTCGCTTCCAATTTACTCCAGTTTGATCTAGCGGATGATCTTGAAGAGATTGATCCAGTTGGGATTACTAATGATTTTATCAATTTCGTTCAAGAAATCTATCTTCGCCCTGAATGTTGAATTTAAATACAACAATTAATTTTGCGGTCTCACTTAACAAGCCCAAGGTCACTGGTGGAAACCCTAGCACGTGCTAGAGAGAAGGGAGGTGGCGATGGTTTAGGGTTTATAGAGAGACGGGAGGTAGAGAATGAAGGGAGATCTAGAGGAGAGAGTATCAGAGATGGGAGAGTGGATTACAAGGATGAAAGATAGATAGAAGATAGAAAAAACGAGGCGGGTTTTCAAAATTTTAGGGATTTGGTTTCCCCCCTTGTCTACTAAAAGCGCGTTTCATTAAATTTATAAAGCAACATGTACAAACGACGCGCGTTTAAGATAAAGTGCCCTCCGTGTTTTTAATTTTTTTTTTCTTGAGACAGTAAATTAAGGGCACGAAATAATGCGTGACGTAAATCCTTAAATTTTTTTGGAGAGATGACACTATTTTAAGAGCACGTCCTTTTGCGTATCATTAATCAGTGTGGGTCATAAAAAGCGCGTCATTAAAGGTCTATTTTCTAGTAGTGAATATATTTGAACTGATTCATGATTCTTTCAGCTTAAGCAACTTCAGCATTCTTTCCACTTACAGTTTCCATATCCGTAAATGATTTGAAATAAACAAAAACTAGGGTTTGGACAATCCGTGCGTTGTTGCGGAGGCTCCAGTGTGTTAAAAAATGCAGTTTGACACCATACATACAACGAAAACGATTAAATCATATAAAATGGAGCACAAAAATATCAAAATAAAACATGAATACAAACAATTGACTTGAAAGTGTATCTTTAAGAAATTAATAAAAAAAAGATTATTAAAAAAATTATATAAGGGGCCAAAATATAACTTTAAAATATAGTAAGTGACAAAATTATAATGTATAAAATACTAATAAATTAACTTTAAAATTATAAGTGTTGAAAATTGTTAAATGAAAATTAATTAAGGAGAAAGAATATAAATATATATAAATTTTAAAATTATAAGGATAAAGATTGTTACATCAAAAATTGTTTAGGGATATAAAATATAAAACAAATAAAAGTAAAGGGTGAAAAATGAAAAAAAAAATTGAGGATAAAAATTGTTACATAAAAATTAGTTTAGGGGTATAAAATATAAAAACAAATAAAAGTAAAGGGTGGAAAATGAAAAAAAAATATATCAAAATTAGTAGGGGT